>NW_017300132.1:427362-459269 GCF_001594075.2 Trachymyrmex cornetzi
GGGGGGGGGGGGGGGGGGGGGGGGGAGGTGGTGGTAAGGATGGTTAGATCGCTGACACGGGACCGGGGGATACATGGTAGGGGAACGCACGCCGGCTTTACGCCGCTGTCATTGGTCGGAGCACAGGGCTGTAACTGGCTGTATAACGCTTGTGAGAGTCACGTCGATCTATCGACGTTGTATTTCGAGAGCATGTGCGGCCAGATTTTTCGGGAACTCCCGAGTCGACTCCGGTTCTAAAAAAACTGTCCC
Source organism: Trachymyrmex cornetzi (assembly GCF_001594075.2). NCBI lineage: Eukaryota > Metazoa > Arthropoda > Insecta > Hymenoptera > Formicidae > Trachymyrmex > Trachymyrmex cornetzi. Next base: position 427,615 of record NW_017300132.1, read on the forward strand.
CCTCGATTCTTCCGCCACGTTCTTTGCCGTTTTCTCCGTAATTAATATACACCAGGACGCTCCGTTAAATGTTAGTGGAAATGAAATTAAATCAAGTTTAGTCGCTTACCGAGCTCTCTCTTTCTCGCGCTATCTTTCTTTTTCTCTAAAAGAAGAAACAGGAAGGGAAGAAATCAGTGATTTCAAATGACGTTTATGCGCTGGAAACAGAATCTGGTTGTATTAATTGAAATTCTGATTGAATCTATTATAATTCTAGTTGAAATAACCAGAATTTGTATTAGTACGATCAGACTCTTCTGATTCATTCATTTCGAACCGGAAACTATTTCCAGTGTGATAACACTGAGAACTATTGATAATTATTCAGGAAGAATGTTTCGTTGAAACATCTAAAAATTTAACTAAACGCAGATTGAAAATAATTTTGAGAACGTTTAACAATACTACAAAAAAAGTTTTAATATTATAAATAACTAGTTTCCTACATGATTATTTTTTATACCCAACAACATAATTTTCAGATTTGTATCGACCAATGAATTTCCAGATACTTTAACGAAAGTAATTTTCTTGTCTAAAATTATGACATAATAATAAATTATATCGTTCAATTATTTTCATAATCTTCCATCTCCCTTTTTGTTATCAGTATAAAATCAGCTATCTCTTTCGTCGATTACGTCACTGGGCCTCAAATAACCGCGTTTGGAAGCTCCAATTCTGCGTTACTGAATTTTATAATCAAGCTTTCCGAATTTACATCTCTCCTTAAACTAACAACCTCTTGGAGGAATCCAAAATCGAATATTGATTATAAACATTTACGTACGTTCCGTAGATACGAGGCGGAAAGATCGAAGATACATCCCTGCGCGCAGGCGGCCGGTCTGATCAGCTGATGCCCTAGCAACAGTGGTACTAACCGCGCTAAATACATCAGTTGTATCTCGTTATAGGCACAAAGCGAACTTATAACAACGGCAATGACAAGAGAGAAAGAGATAGAGAGGGAGGCTGTCGCGAACGATAACTATAATTTCGTCATACGATTAAACACATAATCGTCAATGACGCGTACCGTTATATACTACCGATTTAAGGATCGAGGAGTGAGGGACGAGATGAAACTTTTTCACTGGTGAATCGCTTGTACAATTTCCCAATCGTATTTTTAATTGAATCAAGTAGAATAAATCTTGACGGAATATATCGTTTAATAAAAGCGACAAAGAAATTATATAAAAATAAATCAACGCACATGCTAAAAATTTATGTTAACTAAGTATATTAATAATCATTTTTTTAATTATATAATCGATAAAATAATAATATGCAAATAAATGATATTTTTAAAATGCCAATAATACTGTAATAATATGATAATAATAATGCTATATTAATTCCGTTTTAATAGTATTATAAATATATTAAGAAAAATAAAAACATTTCTCCTTTTTAAGAGGAATTAAATCACGTAAAGAAAACATTGCGTGAGATTGAGAAGAATTCATTGTCATAGCTTCGTAATACATATGAGTCAAGAGTCAAATGTTACTCAATCGTGCGAGAATGCTTAAATAATGCTTTGAACAAACCAGTACAAATAATCACTTATCTCTTTTTACAGAAATCAATATACGGATACATTTATATTAACTAAGATACATCTATTGATAAAATAGATCTAACTAAAATACTATCTCTATTAAACTGGGCTGATTTATTGTATCAAAATATGGAGTTGATTACGTTCTTATAAATACCATCTCTCCTCGAAGAAGTCACAAGTGTATAATCTGACCTAAATAACTCTCATAAAAGTAATTTTGTGGATTGCTGATAAGCTGTTTCACACCATTGAATTTCAATGTACTCAATATATTTGAATCACATTTTTGGTATATCATAAACATATTATGATGATTTACACCACTCATTAACGAGCTAATCTGCAGATAATACATCTTTCTGCCCAAAAAATAACTTGATAAACGACACGACTCCGTACTGACAGAACGAAACAAAAATCAGTTCTACCTTTTAACCAAGGAACAAAAGTCAGGGGATAAATAACGCGTCCGAGGTCTTACTCTATGATCCTGAAATTCAATTAAGTAAAGGAAACGTATCATGTGACATAATAGTTTCTTGCGTTGTAAATGTTGGGGTCAATGACACTACCCCCTTGTCTTGGTGCGGATTGGGGGATCGCGGACGAAATGGCACCATCCAAGACCTCCGATTCCTTCTTCCTTTGTCTCCCAAGGATACTACAAAATGAAAGCACTGAGGGACCGACCCTTCATTTCCGCGAGAGCCCTTTAACGAGTCTTTGTTACGCACACGAAATGTCGTGGCGTGAAAGATAGAGAGCGTGTATATATATATATATATATACACATATATATATATAGATATGAATACGAGAGAAAGAAAGAGGAGAGAGAGGGAGAGGGAGGGAGAGGGAGAGAGGGGGAGGGAGACAAAAAGAGGAAAAAAGAAAAGAGAAAAACGTAAAATACATCCATAATCCCTGCGATAAACTACTGCGCCGAGATTATTCGTTTTGCACGTATTTGTTATATGTAAAACGTCACGGAGAGCGACGTGCGCAATATTAAATCACGTCCGATTCGATTGCAGCAATCAGCGATTTTATTCTCGAATAATTCCGATAAGTAGTTGCAAACATTACGCATAGTTTTCATCAGTTTGTCCCGGTCGGCTTTCATCGCGAAATCGAACGTTGGAATACAAAACGCGTTATACAGATTCGTTAAGAATTGCTACGAGGGACGACAGCTAAGAAAAGACGATGTGTCCCGCGTGTTAATCATCATCGATGATGACGAATTTCCGCGGAATCGACAACGTCGAGAAGGTTACGCGATTTGGATATTTCCCTATTCGAATTTCGTTAGACGTCAGTCGACGAGTTGAACAGGAAGTTTGACGATTACGGTCGCGTTATGTGTATTGGCATGTGAAATGCAACTGAACCGACTTTTCTCGCAGACGAAACGGCATGATGAAGTATGGTGACGATAACAGTTCCTTCAACCTGTCTGCCACAAAACAGATATTGGTCTCTAAGAAACGTGTTTCGTATGTCACGTGGACTGACAGATTAAATGATTAGAAAGATAGACAAATTAGCCCACTGAAAGAAATCAACACGAGAGCGTTCTACGAATTCAGTTCTTTACAGCCGGAGTTACGCAGTCGAGCTGAAGCTGCCAGAGCTTCCATCTCGAAATACAAGAAGGTGTGATGTGAATATCGATTAAAGATATACAGGATGTTTGATAAATAACGATAAAACTCTCGCATAGGAATAGAGCGGACGATACTAAGTCCTCTACCGTTTTACAATTTTCGCAATAGTTAACAAGATATTAATTACTAAAAATCGCCGAATATTAGTCTTCAATAACTTTTTATTCAAGTACTTTTATACAAAGAATTTTTTCAAAATTTTTTAGTACCGCATTTTCTCATGTTAAAAATAGTTGCCGATAAGAAAAAAACGCAGTACTGTAAAGTTAATAAAAAATTCTGAAAAGAATTCTTAAAGCTCTATGAGAAGAAAATAAATAATTTTTGTCTCTGATTTTTGGGAAGTTGATAGTACTTGAGTAAAAAATTATTGAAAACTAATATTGGTGATTTTTAGTGATTGATATCTTGTTAAATTGCAAAAATTGTAAAATGGTAGAGGGTTTTTAGACTCAATTTTGTTTCCTGTGCGAGAGTTTTATCTTTACTTATCAAACACCCCGTGTATAAATTTAAGTATTAATAGATTTATAGATTTTGATTAAAAATTATAGAATTAAACTGAATACAGACTAGGAAAGACATGGACTTAACTACAAACTAATAAAATATCTATGTGACTTATGATGAATTGATAATTCTTCATTTATTTCTATTTTCTTTCTACTTTTCTAGCCACGTTCTCCAATGATGCAACAATTTCTCAATGCAAAATTTGTATACGCTAAAACATTCGTTCAAAGTTGTGGTAAGACTTCCATTCAATGATAATTAAATATTATAAGAGTTATATAGAATTAAACTAAATATATATAGACTAGGTAAATATGAATTTAATTATAAACTAAAATATCTGATTTATGTGACATTCGAATTGACGATTCTTCACCTTATTTCTTTTACTTTCTTTTTACTTTCCCTAGCTACATTCTTTAAATGGTACAATTGCTCAATACAAAATGTGTATACGTTAAAGCATCCGTTCGAATTCGTGATAAGAATTCTGTTTAACGCTAATTAAACATCATGAATTATATAGAATTAAATTAAATACAAACTAGGAGAGACATGGATTTAATTATAAACTAATCTGTTCGACTTGTGACGATCGAATTAAAGAGTCTTCATTCTATTTCTTTAACCTTCTATTTTCTTTCTACTTTTCTAACCACATTTTCCGAAGGAAGAATCGCTCGATGCAAAATGTGTACACGCTAAAACATCCGTTCGAATTCGTGGTAGGAATTCCGCTCGAAGATAATCACGTCGAGGGATCAACATTCAGGCGAATGATATTTTAGTCGAGTTCCGTGTGAACTCTCGGTCAATCGCGATTTCCACGAAGACGAGGAATCTCTCTTCGTCTTCCTCGCTCTCTTTTTTGCTCTCTCTCTCTCTCTCTCTCTCCTCGCCATGAGGTTTCTATTATTTTGTATTCCTGGGAGAAGGCGGACGCACTTTTGGTCGAGGTTAGTATTGGAAGCGCGAAGAGGTCAACGCTCGGGAAAGCGCCTCTCATTACGGCACTGTCATACGATATTACCAGGCCCGTCGCTTGAATATCCTTGTCCTCCTCGTAGTCCTGGCGCGATTACTTCACATATATGTCTACCTCATTCTGTCTCTCTTTCTTACTCTATACCCTTCTATCTATCGAGCTCGCTTGACTAATCAACCTTCTGCTTCCTCGAATGGTTGATCATCTTGCCTCTGTGCACTTACGACAATGAGTTTCGTTTTTCTCAGTCACCCTCCAGTCGTTTTCATTGCACGATTTCATCCCTTACGAATGACAGAGGCTCGATCCGAAGGATCCACGCCTTTGTTTCTGTGTCTCTCTTGATTTCCGTTGTTATTCTGGCTTATGGTATTTATTAGAACAATACTAGGTACGACGCTTAATTGAATTCTTCTTTTCTTTGTTACAGCGGCGCCTACGACGATTTATAAGGAGCAGCAGAACTGATTGAAAGTGTCATCTTTTATTTTTCTGTGCTTTTACAACGTGGATTCTTCAGCACTATTTTGTAAGTTCGCAAAACTAATACATTATACGTTTATAAAATCGAATAAATATTATAGTACTCTTTGTCAAAAGAGATCCGTTCCTTTATCTCTTACGAATTAATATATAATTGCATTAATATTTATTTATAATATTAATGCAATAATTAATTTTTGATAATATATATTCCAATTTCAATTTAGGACCAATAAATAATCGATGCGTAGTTTGCTTGGCAATTGTAAAATTCACACAAAAATATCATTAGGCACTCGTCTTAACCGAATTCTTGCCTAATGATATTCTTTACTCATTTTTGAAGATTTCTCAGTCAATTTTCACTTAATTATTAATTAATATGATACATAACTATTGCATTAATATTATAAATAAATATTAATGCAATTATATATTTATTCGTAAGAAATAAAAGGGACGGATCTATTTTGACAAACTTACAAGATCTCCACGAACGCATCTCTACACACATCAATACGACAAAGAGAACTTGAAAACATCACCTGTCCACTCCCAGGTACAGCAACGGCTTCACCCAACGTACCAAATGATCAATACTCCCGAAAAAAGACGTCTCTACCTCCCTTCTGCCATCACCGTGTCGTGTTAACTGTCAGTCGTCGCTGTCCTCAGGCTGTCATAATATCGCACTATATATCGGTTTATCCCTCTGAGTCTGTCTCTCCTCTAAGGTACAATCGACTCTTACTATTTCTTGCGTTCACCTTTTATCCTTTTCTCTTTCTCGCTTCATTAGTTTGCTCTAACCGTCTTTCTACTTCCATATCCACCTTCGATGTATTCTGCCCTCTATATTGTCTATCTCGCTTTCTCTCGCGCTTCCTCTCTCTCTCTCTCTCTCTGTTACATACACAACATTCCGTTAGGCGTCGTCTACAATACACGGAGTAAGAAGTAAGAGTAAGAAATTGACCAATCACAGTCGAATGTGAGAAGAATAATCGACTGTGACTGGTCAATTTCTTACTCTTACTTCTTACTCCGTGTATTGTAGACGGGCCTTTATAACGGAGTTGCTCGCTGTTTGGTGTACATGATTAGCTACTACGAAACCATCGGAAAGTTTTGTCTACCGTAATTTGCGATGACTAATAACCGGTTCCACGCTCGAGTGACGAAAATTGCTTTTACCTTGCGCGACGCTCACCGTCGACGGAAGACGTTCGCTCTGTTGGTCAGTAGGATCGTCCGTAAACCTACATTCCAAGGATATCATACATTTATTTAAGAGAACTGGGATCCCCTTGGAGCAATTGTCTTCAATATTAGTCTCCAATTATATTTAATGAAAGATAGCTGCCGTTAGTTATTAATAATTTGAAAAGATCCACCGCCTATTTATTAGGAATAATGTTATCGCGATCCGAGGCTATTCTTATAACGTCATCCATTTCTTCAGAAATTACTGAAGTATGCTGTATTTGTTTTCAGCAAAAAAAAATTCCGAACGAAAATCGTGGAATTGTCACTAGGACGTGCCAACTATCCAAATTCTGCTTCCGCTAGAATTAACAGCAAAACAGATAATTCAGATACAAAAGACCATCTTACGGAAAGGTGTGTTTTTATCAGTGTACATATGTTTTCAAGTCGAACGATTTATTTTTATGTGTGTTATTCAAGCGAGAAATCCATTGTAGCATCCAGCTATTTTTCATTGTGAACGAATACCTTGCATACTCGAGATGTGCCATCACACACCAAAAAAGCTTTAAGGTCATTTAACAAGTAACCAGTGAATCATAATATGAAAATATAAAGTAATTTCGCGTTGCCAAATCACACACACACATCCAAGGATTTCCAAAAGATTCGAGAAAAGTTACAGCTTATTTTTAGCAAAAATATTTTCTTATTAAATAAAAAAAAAACATTTATTTTAGAATTAGAAAAAAGCTCCATTTAAAACTTGTCTTTTAAAACTTATTCTTCAAAACTTATTTTAAAATAAATTTTATTTTATAAAATGGATATATATATAATAATAATCATATATGCGTGCGAAATTCATGAAACGGGATGACATAAATTAAATGAATACAGCGTGAAACAAAGCATAAATGTGATTCTCTAAAAGTCAGTGGCCAGCACAGTAGGTATTATGTATTGTTATGCAAGAAGCTCGTTACGAGAGTATTTTCGCGATTCTCGTAAATGTGTCGGTATCAAAAGTGTGACTCACTGTCGCTCGTGCATACAGATATTATTGTATGACTTGTCTATATCTTTACCCCACCGATGTCCTTGCACGTAATATTCCGCTAAAAGACACCGATATAAATTGTTTAAGAATGTTTAGCGACAATGAGTCACGTCGTTCTACACGGCAAAACTTTGCGTAACAATGCCGGCGCGTCTGCTCCCGATCGGTATAAGCGAGGATCAAACTGCTTTGCATAAGGCCATTCGCGCAGATGTTTTTAAATGGCATCTTAAACATGATTTTTATAATGAAATGCCGCAAATTTCTGCTGCAAGATATGTGCTAACTACTCGAAGAATATATCGTAAAAAGGTATAAAAACATTACATGTAACATCAAAAGGAAGAAAGAGAGTGGGTGTATGCATAATTATCATTTATGTAAATTTTTTAATATAAATATAAAATAGATCTAAATTTGCGATGAGATTTTAAATTATCATCAGCAAAAATGTGGAAATATTTAATTAAATTATCTTAATTAAAACTACATTATTTAAAAGGATTTTTTCAAGATTACGCGAAGCACTTTGCGAACTCTGTAACTTTTTTTAGCTTATATGTAAATCCAGTCTCGTAGATAACGTCTTAAAAAAAAAAAAGCTTTTAATGCATATGTACATTAAATTTAAGATGTAGCTTTGTTGGTAAAAGGAAATAAAATGGCAGAAAAACAAGAAATATTTCGCTGTTTTTAAGAGCCTCTTGACCAATCTAAGTTGTAACATTTTTTGTCTCCGACGTATCTTTATACTTTTTATCCTCGCGATAAACTCGCTAAAATAAAACCGTACGTTGTGGCAATATTTTTTATTGGATGAGAAAATATACGAAATGGATCGATTCCCATCAAACGGGCTCATAAAAACCATCGAGCATAAAAGCTCCCTAAAATCGTTCATCCCCAACACAGTGGGTTGCGTAATTTTTACGACGCCTACTTGGCCAAGGAGCTTACATTGTCAGGGAGCACATCGAGTAGATCGATACATGTGCTATTCGTTCCATTGTTTGTCGGACGACTTTCTTACATTAGAATTAAGGTCGGCAGCTCTTGTTTACGAGGTATCGGAATATTTTTTGTTTACGTTATGAAGTAGAAATAAATCTTCTTCGCCGATGTTGAGTTAATGCTTTTTATTAATTGATCTGAATATGCAACGAGAAAAAAGTCTAAACCAATTATTGATAAAATTTCATGCTAATTTATTTCATCGAGTAGATGTTTTCTTTTCGCTATAGTTCTACGAAATATAAATTGGAATAGACGTGTAACTATTATGCTAGATTATGCTAGATTCTATTAATATTAAAAGAAAAAGCATTAAGCAAACATGCATGTCTCTGTAATCTGAATTATTCAACGGAGACTAGAATGATTTACATTTTATCGAAACACGTGATATGGGTCAAGCAATTCATATCATGCCTTTTGTCTCGATGTCAATCAAGATATTTTGGAAATTCCATGTCACATCACGCGTTGTTATTAAATAGATGCTATAAATTATGTAGCAATAATATATTGCGTAATGTATAGGATACGGAATATTAATGGGTAAAATGGAAAATATAGAGTCAATTTCGAGAAAACCTATACGGAAAGGACGGCTTTGCTAAAAATAACACTGCCCGACGTGATTTTTGCTGTTTGAATAAAAGATACCATTTCTGATGTATTTTCGCGCGCTGAACACGAATCCGGTAATGAAATTGCTCTATCACGTCAGGTTTGTGAGAAAAGTGAAGTTAAAGGTTTCAAAATTGACGTTTTTTTGACATACTTGTGATTTTTTTGCTAGCAAAGTAAATTTTTTTTTCTATTCTTCTTTTATTTATCATTTCAACTTTTATCTGTAAAATATATTTTTTTTAACACGGTACGTTTTTTTTTCACCGAGATAATTTCTGCGTAGTCACGCAACGAAAAATGTTCTGTGCCAAAAATGTTTTTGAAGAAAAAGTTTTAAGAACTGTGTGATGATTTTAGTAGCAAAGTTTTTAAGGTCACTAAATCCGAATCTGAAATCGAATTTTCGAAATTCAAAATGGAGGATCCAACATGGAAAAATTTGTCATCGCAAAAAAATTTTTATCACCCAAAAAATTTGTCATATGCGCTTTAATTTAATTTAAAAAATATTGTTTACAATATTAATTTTAAAATTTTAAACATTTGTAAAAGAATTTCAAATTTAAATTAAATAAAAAAATGTTTATTAATTTCTTCTTTTTCTTCAAAAACATTTTTGACACAAAACGTTTTTCTTTGTAACTACACAGAGACTATCTCGGTGAAAAAAAAACGTACGGCGTTAAAAAAATATATTTTAAAGATAAAAGTTGGCACTTTAAGATGCCGTAAACGAAAGTAGAAAAAAAAATTTACTTCGCTAGCAAAAAAATCACAAATATGTCAAAAAACGTCAATTTTGACACTTTTAACTTCACTTTTCTCAAAAACCGTGATGTGATGGGGCAATTTCATTGCCGGATTCGTGTTCAGCGCGCGAAAATACATCGGAAATGGTATCTTTTATTCAAACAGCAGAAAAAAAGTCTTAAAATGTCGGGCAGTGTAATTAATCTATCTAGCTAGAACTATAATATCTAGCTTAGATTTGTATCTAACATAAATCTGAAAATAATTTTGTTAGACCATCGAAATAGTTATGTAAGACGCTCAAATTAATTGCAAAAATGTCAAAACTTTTTGCAGTATTGCTCATCATGCTTGAGATTTCTACACTGAGAAAAATTTTCCTTAATTTTAATAAATATATTTATTTAGTGTGTAAATATATTATATATTGTTTATTTAAATTATAAAATTTGAAATGAATAAATATATAATTAAGAAATCATTAATTATCAATAAATAATAATGAAATTTCAATAATCATTGCGTTGTATAAAACACTTAATATAATTAAGAAATGATTTTCTTCATAAGACAATAACATTCTTCAAATAAATAAAGTTTTTATTAAAAAAAAAATGTGTTCACAATTCTATGCAAACACATAATTTATTAAAATTAAGCAAATTTTCTTGTTTAGTGTATTTTTTCTTAGTGTAGAAAATTATTTTAATAATAATCCAACAGAATTATCTTCAAATCTATATCTAGCTAAATTTTTATATAATTCAGCAAAACCGTTCTTTCAGTGTAGAGATCAATGCAGCAGTGTTGTAATACTGCTATTTACGTAATATATGCGACACAATAGAGCACTTATTTCGTAGATTAAGAGACTCGCAATTTGGGAAACGCTGTCATGGCGTGAAGCGTGTATGTGACAGACGTGCACGTGGCGGAGACACGCGTACGAGGGAAAGCAATGCTGCAGAAGAGATCCGCCGCGCCGTTTCGGGCTTTTCCGGAAGAAGTCAGAGAGACGAGAAGGGAGGGGTCAGCGCAATTTTCGACGTTGCCGCCGGAAAACGCGGTCGGTGCGTCTCTTTGTTACGGCCGCAATAACGTCACGCTGCGCCGAGAGCTCGTAGACTCACGGCCTGGCTATTTACTGGAATCGTAAAAACACGAACAAAGGTTCGTTAGCGCTGTGTAGTTTGCTGTCTCCTTTTACGCGTGTTATGTAAGGGTGGAGAGACAGTACGAGCAAAAGAGGGAAGTGTCGAGGGCGATGCGACGCGATGTGGTGAACGGATCGTTACGTTTTCATACGAAGCGAGATTTTCTCGTTGGAATGAAAAAAAAAATCCGGTTGAATCGCCTATCTGATACCTACTCTTTTATTTACCGGGAAAAAGAGAGTCACTGCCGATAAACTCCGTAATGAGCGCGCCGCTTTGTTTCCTATCATTCAGTGAGAAAGAACGAGCGGTATTGATACGTCAGATCGAAAGTTCATTTGCGAGTTCTTCAGAGAAAAATTTATTTATTTAAGAGCTTCACGGACAGAAAAAAATATTCAGATTTGATTAATGTCCATTTCCATCGATGTAGATTAATTTTAATCTCTGTACAATTAAGTAACTCTTCATCTTTTTTAATTCATAGACTCTATTTTGTAATTCTTAGACCTGAGTTTTTCATTTGCTGAGTAACCTAATGATAACGAAAAATTGTATTTTTCTATCTTATATAGTCAATCACTAAACTAACAAATAAAATTTTCATAAATCGATAATTTTTAATTTTAAAAAACTTTTACAGATGGCTTAACAATACAAAATATAAATAATAAGGAGCATACAGTCACAACGCAAGATGTCTCTCTTTAGCGAAAGTTATATATTTAAAAAAATTATTTAATATAATCAGTAGACGTTTCGGTTAAATCTTGACCATCATCAATACAATAAAAATATAAAAGATATTACAAACATTAAAAAGAATATTAACAATTTATTCGCTAGTCCAGAATTGACAGTGACAAATTTACATTTGCTTATAGAAGGAAATTTTATTGCGATATAATTCCTTGTTACTTGAAACTTTGTAATACTTCGTATGGAAAATACGGAATTTCCAGATTCTAGTTAGATTTAAAAAAAAAGAAAAAAGATTTTTTATTATATACTATAATACTTTTTGATATATATAATTGTCGAAAATAAGTGATTATATTAAATATATTTTTTTTAAATGAGTTTTGCTAAAGATATTTTGCGTTGCGGCTCTTTATTATTTATATTTTAATAATTTTAAAATTGTAATAATTATACTTAATAAACTGATAAATTATAATTTTTTAAAACTGATAAATAATTTTTTGTTTACATAACGCTACATTAGTAATTAATCATAGCTGGTAAAAACACAATTTTTACATTATTATCAAGTAAGGTTAAGTCTAAACCACAAATTAACCAGATAATGAAAAACCGGGACTTAATGACAGTAACGATATCATTATATTCTCATTGCGTAGTTTTTGTACCATGTATTATAAAACTTGCGCAACGACAATGTATATCATTACTATCATTAAGGCTCGATTGCATCAATATTACTTTGACTGTGAGCGAGGCTTAAAATTCTCACTTTCTCTCTTTAAAGCCGAAAGAGAGGGAGAGATAGAGAGAGTTTTAAACCTCGCAAATAAAAAAGTAACATTGGTGCAACCGGGCCTAAGAGTTACAGAACAGTAAATTGAATAAAAAGTAAGTTGAATTGAGATTAAAGTTAATTGATCGATGAAAATAGACACAAGATTTTTAATTCGTGGATAATTTACGGATCAAATAAAGCGTCTGAAAAGAAGATCAATATGATTGAACAACTTAGGTGAATCATACTGCATACGGTGCCTCATGCGTTTCACTTTGTGTGCTATCGTGGCAATAATCATTTTTTATAGCCTAAGAAGTCGCGTACGTTCGCACGACGATTTTTATTTCTCCGCTAATAACAAGTTCTATTCTCATTCCCATTTGAGACAATGGATATTTTACGCGTTTCCACGTACATAAAGGAAAGCCCGAAGAAACTTCGAGCTCGGATAAAATGTAAAATAGTTACAATATATCCATAAAAAAACAATAAAATGTTCACGAAAGCGTAAAATTGACAGAATCGATGTTTTTCTTGATTTCGTTAAGCAATAATTAAAATAATCCGAAAGAAAGGAAAGTCAAACTCTGTTTGTAATAATGTAGAGTGCAATAGCAAGCTCATTACAGCAACTTTACGCCGCGATGCATGGTTAACTGCAGGTGCAACGATCTGACACATATTACTAGTATGATTCATCCATGACTAATATAAAAAGAATAAGCGATAAGTCGATATTGACGGAGGAAGACAATAGAGATCGTGTTTACGCACGCTATTTACACTCAATTTTTATGACCAATATTTGCGATAAAATTATTTATACATATCTTATCAGTTCTAAAGCGTCGGATTTATTGTATTCTTTTTTCACATTATTTTATAGCTTTCAAAATACAAAGAGACAAGGACTGGAACAAAATGCTGCGGCGTGAACTGATGTGAATCAAATGCGGATCTAGTCGTCACGTCATAGAAGGAAGCCTACTGTGTGTCGGTTATGCCCATTACCGTCAGTCAAAGTGCTAAATGATGGATTCTCCAGTTCGCAAGACGTGAAGCATTGTTCGGAGAAAGTGTAACATCGCGTGTTACTCCGCATTGAAGATCCTGTACAGCCTTACGTTCTCTTACACCAAGGGGGCGTAGCTCAGATGGTAGAGCGCTCGCTTAGCATGCGAGAGGTACCGGGATCGATACCCGGCGCCTCCAAAACTTTTTTTTTTAATTGAAAAAGAAAAGTAAGAATCGCGAAATGTATAAAAAATCCTATCGCCATTAAAGACAAGATTTTTTTTTAATATTCCTCACGAAAAAAACAATTTTGCTAAAGAATATAAAAATTAAATTACGGTATTAAATAATAGTGCCAAATTATATCCAATTTAAGTTATTTATTAAACATTAATTTATTTTTTAACCATTTTTATAGATCGCCACTGCTCCTACTCAATATGTCGTTAATTTATTATAACTAAATCAATGGAGCCAAATAATTCAATTCTATAAAATGTATTTTTTATTCAAATTTAATTTATTACGTGAGTATATACGTTAATATAAATGTTGGTTACTTTGAAACTAATCACAGAAATAGATTAATTTTCACATACGTAAAAATTAAAAATAACAAAATGTTATTTAACTTAAGGGTTTGGGTTATTATTGTTCTCTTGATGTCTAATAATGTATATACAGATCTAAAAATAATTTTGTTGGACCATAAAAATAATTATGTAAAACAATCAAGGATAATGAAAGCTGTGATCATAACAAGCAACTTGAACGTAATCATTTTGAGTCTAATAAAATTACAAATCCATATCTAACTATTATAAATTTTTATGTAGATGCTTTATAGTAAAACCATATTTTCTGTGTACTACATTATCGGATATATTTAAAACGTTTTCGAGTGAAAATAATTTCCCGCTAAAATTTTTGATATTGGAGATCATCGTAACAAAGACGATAATCTGTAATCGCTCGGGTGGCACAATTCGAATTTCATGCTGCGAAGCTAAAGAGAGGCGTGTGCGCGGAGGTACCGTAACAGAGAGAGAGAGAGAGAGATTCAGTAACGGTACAATATAATTCCACGAGATTGCGGGCATCGCCGACCACATTGCAGGTACACGACCCACAGATGTGATTTCCTCCGGCGAACTTTTCAACAATGCATGCGCCGGCCTGATAAAGCGAGAAATATCCGTGTCAACTTGATGCACCGAGCTGCCGATCGTTTTCACTCGCGCTTTACGAAAACGTCCGACAAGATCTCTCACGCCGAGCGTATACTACATAATATCACCATATCTCTATTGACGACAGAAGTCGAGGATGAACGTCAAAAATAAACATGCTTCTTGTTGCAAATTCGCGTAGAACAAATGTTATCACCTTTCGATATTTCATCTTCGTCCTACGATAATTCCCGCTCTTATGAAATTATCGTAATTAATAATTCTAAAAAATTTAAATTATACATAAAATATTATGTCGTAAAAGTCAAACGCAAATAGTGTGCGTATAAATATGATGTAAATTAAAAAATAAAAAAAATGGTGTAAAGTGCGATTAACAATAAATAAAACAAATATTTCTGAAATTGCAAAGTTTCAAAATTATAATTTCGATATGATAGGTTTATTTTTTATTCCTGCACTAGAACTCTCTTTCTGGCTTTCGCCAAATTAAACATATACTTATATCTCACTTAAAGTTCCAAAAGTGTACACTGCAGTCACAAAAAAACAGACCCATTAAAAAAAGATGACGAGACGCTATAAATTGCCGATCAACGTGACGTTTAGTTTTGTAGCTCTTTTTCAGGGAACACTCCAAGTGTACGTGACGGCGGTCACCGTGTCATTGCATAATGTTGCCAGAATTACAAGCGTAAAGGCTTTGTCACGGTGTTTACGAGCAGCGATGGGTGATTCCGACAAAAGTCACCGTCGAGAAAAAACGACCGAAGAGATTCGAGATTATCCCGATTGCAATACACGTCTCAATGCACGGGATGTCCCGATCAAAGATAATTTTTCAATGCAATCTAAGACAGGCTCTTAAATAACTGCTTGCATAACGTTACAAGTACACACATCGCGAGAGCTCGCGGGTATCTATAATCTGTTTGCGAACGTATCGTCTCTCGACGGTTTAATTGCTGCACTTCGACTCCGATAATGAGCCGCAACATTGTTTATAACACCTGATAATATAATTTGCAAACGAGCGCGAAGACGACAGGGAGTCAGGCAGCTGTCTGTGCAAGCATTACTTCGGAATGCAACTGTGCAAACTCCGTATGAATCTACGGTCGCTCGCTTTGTGCATATACCTATCCTCTATCGCGTAAATTATCTAACTAACATTTTCAGAACTTTAATATGGACTTCAATATACTTTCTGTTCCAAGAACTTAAAAAATTCCGGCAATATTTGAACAAGACATGACTATTGAAAATGAAAAAAATCATTTGCTAATTATTAGTAAAATTTAATTAAATATTACATTTCTCTCTCGTGGTTTTGCAACTTTGTTGCATTTTAGTAATTATATTTTAAATTCATTATGAAATAAAGTTGATAAGTGAATTCTTTCATTTATTTGCAATCCTGACATTTATTCTACTGTAAAAAATTTATTTTATTTTTGTATCAATTACAATTAAACAATCATTTACATTTAGATAATCTTTTTTCTAAAACAAATTTTTTAATTCTTTCTTTTTTGACCACATTGACTACCCTTTCTCGCTGTTAACCGAAGAATTGGTTTGGATCCACTTTTGATATATGTTTTATAATTTGACTCACAATCAGTATAACATGGTTGGATGAGATGATTTGATACCGTTACCGAAATTAATTTTAAGTTTTATTGGCTAATTAAATTATTGTTTCGGGGTTTTTATTTTATTTATTATAAACACGGCTGATGAGGACTTAGTACAATCGAAACGTTCCGTGAAATTGTTAAAAAAGAATAAAGAAGAATAACAAAATTTACTGTTTACACCTTATAGCTCGGTTTTGAATTTACCTGGTAGAGTCTTCTTATTTATTGTTCAAATTTTTTAAGTATATCATTACTGAACGATCGATATGTATATGTATATATAATTACATGTACACTATGTTTTAAAAACGGTTACTGCGATGTTGCAATAATCCAAGCAGTTAAATATACATTTCAGCGAAAAAAGAAGTAATCGTCCCGAAATTAAATCGTGGAAAACATGATAAGAAGCGGTTTGATCGTAGACCAGGCCCGACTGACGCAAATCGGACAAATTGCACGATGTTCGAAAAACAGGGTGTGTCGCGATATACTAATGTCATAACATCAGAATTGGATGTTCGCGAAGTGACGCCAGGTTAACTACAAATACGAGTCTCAAACATTAGAAATATTTTTAAATTTTAACGTTAGAAAAAACAAAGCAATTATAAGCAATATGAGATCAAACAACACGATGCTAACCGGCGAAACTGATAAAAATCCTTCACTAAACATTTAGCGATAAATATAACTGTCTGATTTTCACGTCTCATATGTTGTTATTGAACGCGATATTAATAGTAAGCAAATAAAACAGCACGATTAGCGTTGAATGTGCGTGCTCTATCATCGATTATGAGTTCATATCGATTAATGCCGTTATTGTATAAAACTTCTTTTTCTTTAAATAATCCGTGAATATTACGTAATTCCGTAAATCACCCGGAGCCATGTTTTCACGTAATACGTTTAACTCGGTATCGCCGTAGGAATCGGATGACTAAAATCGCGGGACATCCTATGTGTGAAGATGAGAAAAAGGAGAAGACCGTCGCTGCACCTTGCAACTCGATTAACAAACGCCCTGGAGTTATCTGCACGTCGCTTCGAGGTTTCCACTCGTGCAATTCGGCGCAAACTAGCGCCTCGCGAGTCCGTAAACAGACCTGAGAAAGAAAGAGAGAGAGAGAGAGAGAGAGAGAGAGAGAGAAAGAGAGAGAGAAGCTGGAAGGGACAGAATGAGATACTGAGCAGTAAAACAGGAGGCGGAGAAAGAGGAGGAAAAGTTGGCAGAGGAGTTTGCGTTGTCAAGTTTTCCGGGCTTTATTTTCCGCGCTTCGTCGGCGAAACTCCCAGGAATTTCACTCGTACCATTTTCTTCCGACAATGCCGCCCTTGCCCGCTTGCGCAAAAGGCTGGTTAACGAGAAAACTTGCGTTCTCTCTGAGGAAAGGGAGATGCAGGGAAAGATTCACCAACGAAATCCATGACGAGCTTTCTGTTGTTCGTGTACCGTAGTTATGCCAGTCCGCCCGAATTATCAAACACTAAAAATTATATTACGTGAAACTAAAATAAAACTAAAAATATATGGTATATTATATATACTATATTATATAATATAATTATACGGAGTAGAGAAAAATTTATTCTTTGTGCAAAAATAAGTCGAAAGTGTAGAATGCAGATTGCCTCAGAATTTCACTATATCTTTTTATCATGACTTCCGGAAAGTAAGCTGAGAAAAGCAGTTATCAATGATCAAATAGTTTTACGTTACATAAAAGGCATTCGGAATTGAGGCATAATTTCCGAGATAACCGATATACCGATAAAATCCCGAAATAAGATTTGTGTTTCGAAAAGATCCCCGGACCGTGTTGAAAGCGTCTGAAGATGAAAGAAAATGGGGCAACCGTTGGCAACTCCCTAAATAAAAGCCATCCGAATCGGCAGTCGCGATATTCACGTTGCGACAACGAGATGCTGTGTATCGCATCCTAATCGTCGCATTTCTTTCCCCCTGGTGCGCGCTTCGTAGTTCGTATATATACTTTCGCTTCCGGGAGCTCGCGGGGCATCATTGGCGGATCAATGGCGGGCGGCTCGTAACAGCGACTCTCCGACTTTTATGCGCCGATAAATTAAGGGAAACTCGCCTGAGAAGAACGCGTCAGAGTGTACGAGACGAGGGGGAGAAAAGTCGGATACGCATCTCTCCGTGTGTCTTTTCCGTGGAAGCGTGAAGAACGCAGGGTGACGAGAACGTCAGTGGTTGGACGTTGGGTCGTAAAACCGGAGCTGTATCAACAATGTATTTTTCTTTCCCCCTCGCCAAACGGGCCGCGCCCGGGCCGGTTTCCCCTTGCAGACCGGCGCGATCAATGATCTATCGCGATCACGCAGCCGCGCGCGGACGAATTTTATATCGCGATAAATTAGTCGAATTGCGCGCGCGAAGCCGAGGGTATCTGCACGAAATTAAATCGGGCCTCGTACGATATATATTCCGTTGGGCTATAAAATCTACGGACGAATGTCTCAAGGGATTCATATGTACGTGCGTTTTATAGGCTTCTATCTAGCTGGCATATAATATAGGAGGGCCGTCACGTTAAATTATAAATTCGGTCAAACAATGGCGTGCAACGATAAAGTCGCTGAAAAATTATGTCACCCTGAATTGGTGTTAGAAATTTATTTCTATGTCTAATTGGATGAGACACGTTCTGTCTCAGATTCATCGGATGTTTCAGCAGATAAAAATAAAATAATATGTCAATAAACGTCGATTTGAAATAAAAGAGATATACTCAATAAGGAAATCATATACAACTCTAAAACACGATTCGCATAAAAATGACATATGACTTGCACTTGAGTAATCTTTCGTAATCGGTTAAACCATAAAATCGAACTTACTAAAAAATTTAGGAGCACACAGGTCTACCACGATGCAACGATAGACCCTGTGAGGTATTATCCACTCAAAAAAATCATCGTGGGACTCGAGCGACAGGGACAGATTTATTTTCCAACAGATTAGTACCTGCATTACGACAGACAGAGAGAAGAAAGGAAATCAGTCGAGGGACCGGTTAGGTAAAACCTCAGGAGCGTCCCTTCGTCAGCGACGAAGGACGAAGTCAAGCACCTCGAAGCAGGGCGAGGACGGGAGGATGTGATGGTCGCTCATGTGTCAACGGTGTAATAAGGGTCTCCTGAAAGGGGGGACGCGTCCGAAATTACGTACCTCGTCCTGGTAATAACATCTCGGCAGCCAACCTCGAAAAGGAATTTAATCGGTCTGCTTTCGTTTATAGTGCATAAAAACTGGAGGGAACCGACCGGTCGTCTTACGGTCCGCATTACGCTTCCGAATGTAAACAAGAGCACGTATGCATTTTCCGGCCAACGCAGGCGGCAGGAGACATGTGATAAATAAGTTTCATTGTTCCGTCAGGTCCCTCGAATTATTCTCGCTACGCATGACGGCATGAGTTGCACGAGTAATACATTGTCGTTTAATGCTTGACATTGACGATGGCTTCACGTGGAGCTTAGAGCGAATTTAGAGCCATCCGGCAATTTTAGAATTAATCGAGAAAATATTTTTTTTTGATAAAAAAGGTTTTTAAAATATATATCACATGTCAGTTTTATGTCGATTAATTTCAATCTGTTTGCTTTATCTTATTTGCGAGATATTTCCTAGAAAATATTTTCTTTATTCTCCGCTAAAGGTAAAGGGATTAATGTTCTTTTATGTTGAATTCCATTCTTATCTTCAATCCGATTTGCAGTCACTGGCATAAGAACGTATAATAGCAGTTCTCTGAAAGAAATCGAGTATATTAAAAGTTATATTTTAAAAGTACACATTACATTCACTAAAATGCAATTACTTAGTTAAGGCATCCAATCATCATTATCATTAATTATACCTTGTCATCATGCTTTCCATGCATTTATGAAATGATTTTCACAAATTTAAAAGTGACACCGATCGATTGGTCTTCCCAATCTCCGCACGCAAATCCAATTAAAAATATCTGATCAATCACAAGGATAAAGTTTTGAGAAACATGAATATTTATTTCAAAGCAATTATTTTCGGTACATTTGAAGGTTTTTATCTAAAACTTTAGCCGAAACTCTCGTAGGAAACATGTCTCGACGACAAGCTATAATTAATGGTGATTGAATGGCATAACTAAGTAAACGCATTTTAGTGAATGTAATGTACTTTTAAAATATATAATTTTAATTTTTAATATACTCGGTTTCTTTCAGAGAGAACTGCTGACTACATTCTCGTGCTACTGACTATATAAATCAACGATGATAAATAACAGAATCAACCTGCTCTATCGTGAAATTTATTCTTCTTCCTCCGAGGAAATAACACAATCCCGTAGAGTTGCTAAAAGCTCACGTTAAACAGCACTGGGAGAGTATCCAAATAAACAGCTAGCTACCTACATCGTGAAAGAGAACTCCCCATATCAATGCGCATCGAGAAAATCCGACATCATGCTCGAGAGCACTTCCATCTCGATGTTGAATTGAACGAATGAGCGTCAACTTGAATACACGGCATTGCGGTGTAAAAGCCGCGTGATTTCCACCTCTAGCGTAAGCCGAGATGCGAGATGAAAGAGAAAGGAAAAAGTAAATTCAATGTTCGATACCGACTACCAAGCAGCCACCCTTCGTTTCCGCTCCTTTGTGCTTGGCAAAGATCGCGTTAGGCATGGTAGCGCACGACGTTCTCCTCCTCGTATGAAGAACATAAAGGGCGCTTACCAAACCCTGTAAGGGCACGGCCTGGGTCGTGACTGGCACATGTTACGCTGGGAGGGTGGCAAGGAAAAATCAAGGGAGCGAAATTGTTTACAGATGAATAAGGAATCCTGTCCAAGTCTCGATTGCATCGCGATAATGACGTTGGATAATAATGCAGCGGGAGCTGCATTGGCGCATGTCGCTGAGTAGTAAGGTTAACAGTATTTCAAGTATCTACACAATAATTCGTAATGAAGCGAACAGGGTTGCGACGAATGCGAATAATTTCAGGCGGCACTCTCGAAGAACGCCGACGTTCATGTGCATTTCCGGCATTTTCGGTCTCGAATATCGAGCTCTCTCTCTCTCTCTTGAGAGAGAGAAGCGCTCGACTGAGGTCCCGTCATCGTTTTCCTCTACCCTCTAATTATCTGAACGACTACGATTAAGGACATTTAACCACAGACACGCCGGACCGTTCCATTCCCTTTTGCCCATATCCTTCGCCGAAGCTGCAGTGAGAGAACATTATTACGAGCCAACGTAATGTCTCTAGTCTCTCCTTCAGAGTCCATCATCTATTTCTCTTCAAATTTGATCGAACGAAATTTCAATTGGATCCGTTCAATATTCAACTTTAGGTACTGTCGTAATTAAATCTTGAATTGAAGTTTGTTCAAAAGTAAATGAAGATGAAGTTTCATCATTCATTCGCATTTCCGAGTATCTATTTATAAACTCTGAACCATTCACAGTACAGAAACAATCGCTGATACGGAATTTCAACGAAGAAAAATGTGTTGGGCTGCGTTCCAAGAGATTGGTAGCAACGCGCCGAATCCCAGACACTATAATGAGCAGTTGAATCCAACACGTATATATCTGCGTGTTTATAGAATTTTAGACATGCTAATTATGTGATATCAAGGTCTCGTTGAGCATGATATCCGATTCTGAGCGAAGAAGAGAAAACAGAAGGATACGACGGCGCAGCAGAGAGTATAGAATCATTGTCGAAGATCGGTAAACAAGCCTGGTTTATCGGTAAGTCTGATGCAACGCGGAAGTGCATTTCATCAGCCGCGTCAAATGGAGCGTACAACAACACAGATAGATCACTCGGTAATTATTGTCACGTTTTTCCGACTAAAAGCCGGATAAGATCCGACAATCCAGGCTGAGACATCTTCTAAAGTCCCTTTGTTCTCAGGAGCCATGATGACTCAGTCGAACATCAACGATAAGGACAGGCAAATTAAATTTCTTTTCATTGCGAGATAAGCTCACATAAATGTATGTTTAGTAATGTGTGATATATGTATACAAGTTTATGGAAAAACGAAATATGGAAGAGTCATTGTGTCGACGGATCCGATCTTCTCTATTATTCTTTTTTCAGAATATTTAATATCTATATAAATGAGAAGAAATATCAAAAAGTGAATCAATTAATATTTCTTTAAACACCATACTACGAGAATAACACATTGGTAGCTCTCTACACGTATGTTTAGGCCGCTACCTATAGATGTCCTTGTTCAATATTGTTGTTTATAGGTTGCAGAAGGACACCTATTATATAGGTAGCGGTCTAAACGGTATATCTAAACTTGACCAATATGATATGCTAGGCTGCGTTCAGGAATTACACCCAGATAACTCTAAGTTATAGATTACGTTACGTATGTTATAGCAAAAATGCACCTTAGAGTTATCTAGCCGTAATTGCTGAACGCAGCTCTATACTCACCCAATTCAACTGCTTATAACTTTCAAAAAAGTATACATTTTTTAATAAAAGTTATAAAGTTAATATCTATAACTTTATAATTTATCATTTATAAAGTTATAATTTGTAATTTAATGTTTTATATATTTTTATGGAAGTTAAAATTTTTTACATAGGTATGCCCTTTTAAATGTACCTTTATTTTTAAAAATAAAAAAGTTACAAGCAATGGAAAAGGAATGACAAGAGCATTAGAAAAAGAAAAACAAGTATATCATGCCGAAAAGACGTTTAAGGGGTTAAGAAATGGGAAGCAAGATAAATGTGTTGATAGCTTATATAAAATATACGTTACAGTTTAGCGAAAGAGACCGCTTTGAATCCACCGTGCTTTATAAAGAGTACCCTTTCTTTTCTAACGGAATGTATGTATGACAAAGAAATTTGATACTCTGGAGAATAACGATCTATTCAAAAACTTCTATTGATATAGTATTGTATATAAACTGAAATTGAGAGAGAGAGAGAGAGAGAGAGAGAGAGAGAGAGAGAGAGAGAGAGAACTTTCTTACCGTATTAAACAATATTTAGTGCAAGCGTTCGTAATGAAAAGATTAAACTATTTCTCATATGTCTTATCTACCCAATATTTCCTTTTTTTGTTCTTCAGACTAAAAAGTCAATGAGAAAATACGATATATTTCTTCGCTTAATCGTCGTATGCAAAAAAACAGTTTCTAAGGAAAAGAAACTTCATGAATCGTTAGAAATGTAAAATCAATTTTAAGGTGAAATTATAAATTCACAAAATCTTAAGAAAAATGGTAATCATTAAACCCCGTAATCGTTTTTCCACCTCTATTCGCTTATTTGCCTATCCCCTTTCTTTCCTTCTCTTTCCAGTAGCTTCCTTTAAAATTCCACCAAGTTCTTTCTATTTTGAGTCTCGTACAAAAACGTTTCTTGTTACTATATCTTTGAAATGCATAAAACTGCAGTTAGCTAACAGCCGTATCATAAAAACAAACTGCGAAACAAGTGTAAATAAATCATTAAGACAAAAGATGATTTTCAAAGTTATCTTTGAAACATGGCTATTTTGAAGCCAGAAATAGTTTCAATGTCGAGCGCCAACGTCGCCAACTGATATCTCAAAACATTTGTGATATACGCCACACGCTCACGTAAATTTATGTTTAACAGACTTCAAACGTTTTTTTTTTTTTTTTTCTTAAACAAAGTGAACCTACTTAGCACCTATACCACGATAATATAATCTAATAACGGAAAAAGAATCTAGAGAAGGTGAACACGATCGAAATTGAATTAACGCGCTATTGTTTATTACTGACATTTGCTATAATACCGCAATTAGTAATTAACAGTCTTTTTTTTCTCGAGAAAAGCGTAAGATTCACACGCTTGTATGTGTATGCGAAGCGAAACGAGGGGCTATTGAATTAATATCGGGATAATGATTTATGCTAAATGCGCGCGTGCAACTCATT
This sequence comes from Trachymyrmex cornetzi, assembly GCF_001594075.2. NCBI lineage: Eukaryota > Metazoa > Arthropoda > Insecta > Hymenoptera > Formicidae > Trachymyrmex > Trachymyrmex cornetzi. The sequence goes on from NW_017300132.1 coordinate 451,969, forward strand.
AAATCCACGCGAACAGACGGGAACCATAACGCTAATTAAATGGAGAATTCCATCGCGCTGTTGCTAGTACATACGTGTACACGCATGCACCGGCTGCACTCACATGGAACAAAGAGCCTCTGTGCAAAGCTCTCGGACCGGTAGCAGAAAGCAACGAGCGGGAGAGATGATGAAGTCACTCGGCAAAACCGGTCGCCGGCACCCAATAGCTAAACTCGGTAGCGAGCCTTGACGGAAAACGCAATGAAATTAACAGACAATTCTATTCGTGGATCGCGCGAGCGCGCTTAGAAATCGCCTCAATCATCAATGCATGCAGTTTATGCGCGATGAATAATCGACGAAAATATCGTAAAAAATTCATATTCCCCGTGTATATGCGACAGCTCTGCAATAACGATAATTCGCGCGATAAGTTGTAAATAATTGCATCCAGAAATTGCCTCGTTATAAATTAATAGGATTATATAAGGAGAGACAGCCAAGATCACGACTGCAATCACCATCGTGGATTGTGGAAAACATTATATAATAAAACGCATTATTCTATTTTTACATGTCACAAGTCATGCCTTTTAAATAAATTAGCACAAGTACAAATCGCATTTTATCATTATATAGTATATCGTATTCATGTTTAAATTCATAAGGCATTATTATCTTTAGATAATCTTTGTATATAATGTGCATGCTATTAAATATTTTTAGATATCTGTATTTAAATCATTCGATCTTATATTTAGATTTTCTCACAAGCTCTATATGTATATACAATCGGTAAATATAAAATTATATTAGCAACTAATAAAAAAAGTGCCATATTCTAAAAAAGATTTTTTTATTTTCTCTCTCTATTGCGTGGTTTTTCTTGGAATGAAAATGTAGAATAATTTACTGTTAATTAAATTTACCATTAGCGAATTAAAAAAGACTAAAGTTAAAAAATAAAAATCATTGAAAAAAAGATAGGCAAATAATTAATGAATTCTGATTCCTGAACACATTCCAAATGCTGGCGTAATTTCCAAGCGACCTTTATCAAATTAATCTCTCTTTCAAATTGGAAAATTTCATTCCAGGTCCTTTATGCACAAAAAACAAAAAGTAGCTGGGACTTTCTTTAAAACTAATATTTTAAAACATTTTACAAAGCACTTCGCGCAGAATATTTCATTCGCGTAGAGTTTTTCAACAATCTTAAAAAGTTTTATACACGACGTAATAACGCACGGAAAAATCTTCGAAGCATTGCAAATGTATAACTTTCGCCGAGAATAAATTTTTAAGAGTATAGATTCTCGCGAACTTCTCGTTAAAATTTATACTTCTAAATTAGCTTCTAAATTTTAGTAGAGAATTTCAGTAGAGAAAACTGATATTTCTTTTCGTGTAATGACAGATGAACATGGTCGCCGTTAAAGTATTCTCCCTATGATATCAGATTGTAAATGGATTTACGTAGATATTCCTGTCTTCGCTAGGCGTGAAGAAACGAAGGGAACGTCGACTTTACCAATGAATCATCGCTATCGTGCGTGCAAGCTACTGAAATATAAAAAAAAGCGACGCAACATCCGGGTGGAAGAAGATCGCCGGCTTTCCCTGCCAGCTTGAAAACGTTTATTCGTGCGACACGGACCAGAAAAATAATTAATACCTCGAAGCGAATTTTCATTTCATTCGCACGGCTGTTACACACCGACGACCGCATACGAAGGTCCCCTCGTTAATAGCGGAAGTGTCAAGTCGATTAATCTTGTCGTCGTAACGCAGCCGCGACACTTCCTGCTCTCCGTCCGTGTCGATTTACAGCTTTCATTGTCGAACGAATTGGTTCTAACGTCGGAGGATGACCAACCAGATGATACGCGCAAGTGAAATATAACATGCCGGTGTGTAATATCGACCGTCCATGTTTGACAGAATAATCCATAGTTGAAAGCTACATGGGCAGTGAAAGCATCATTTTACGAGGGTGTAATGGAAAATAAAATGATTAATATCTTCATAACGTGGATATGATCTGTCACTCTTATCACAGTGTTAACATTTTTTACCGATAATTTTTAAAAAATGAAAATTACCTATATATTATTTGCGATTTTTTAAAATTTTAATTAACAAATCATGTCTAAAACGATTGGTCGAACTACGATTAACTATCTGTCTGCAATCTGAGTTTTTTTTTTGGCACAAGTAATATTTTATCCTCAAATTTCTCCGAAATAAAGTAAGAGTCTAATTCTTCTCTCTAAAATATCTTGTTAAAAAGTTACTAGTAATGTAATAGAAGTATTGAAAAGTAAGACTTTTTTCCACATTTTTTAAAATAGTAAAAAAATTTAGACTGGAAGGAGAGGGTAAAAATATGATTGCAAGGAAAGAGTTAAAAATTTGTATTGAAGGAGTCTATAATAATCGAGGTATATTTTCTATATCAGGAAAAGGATTAACATTTAAAAGCAATTACTTTTAAATGATAAGGAAATGGAACCCCGCCTTCTTCCCTGTTGCGAATTCCGGAAACACGATACAAATTTAATCCACGATTTTTCCACGGTAGATACCAACTTTGTTAGAGTGGAACGCTGTAATGCGAACCAAAGAGAGGCGAATGCGTTTCCCGCTGTCATTTAATTAGTCATGGCTCACACTCGCGCGGATGAGGAACAGATAAAAACGACAAGGTTACTTGAAATCCGGCCCAAGCAAGCGGACGTTAGCGAGGGTGATTAACAATACCTAATTAGAATTCTTTCCCTCTACCCGCGCATGTCGCGCATCAACGATTGTGCGTTGCGCAAAAAAAAAGGAGACAAGGGTGAGCTAATTCACGAGTATCTCCCTTTGTTTCGTAGAACATGACCGATAGTCAGTAGATAATCGTAAACAACCGGGAGTCGGAATATGTGATCGCGGAACTCGTTAATTCCGTCAAATCTACGATGTCAGTTTACATAATGCACATTTGCATATACCAGGACGAGACGCGCGGGCTATTTTGCCGCGCAGATTTCATGTAGATTCGAACGACTCGGATCGACGATCGATATCGCGAGAGCGTATCAGTATGACGGAATATTTGTCCGCTGTTATAAAACACATCCGTACGATACACGTGTGTACATTAACACACTTTACTTACCTACCTTTTAACGTCTAAGCGAGCGATTCGAGAAGCGATTTGTTAAGAATTGAATCAATACAACGATATTGGAGCTTATCTAATTTTTGCAGACGATCAAGGTTCAATAACCATTTAGTGGTTTTACATGTTTTTACAAAATCTCAAACAATAAATTATTAAAGAAGATATTGTCAGAATTAGACAAACGCGACAACTTAAAGACGCGGAATTTAATTATTATCGCGTTCTGCAGAATTTTATAATATAATTACATATTATGCAAGTAAAGATTTAATTGTTCGGCACAAAGAATTAAAAATAAAGATAAAATCGTGAAATCAACTCTGATATATCTATGTGTAGATCGCAAAATGCTCTTAAGTTACTCATGTTATTACAATAATAATATTTTATTAAATATTATTTCGAGAAAATAGGAGTGTTATTATATTGAGAGAAAAAAATGGTTGCAGTTGCCATAACTTAATTGTAATTTATAGTCATTTCTTGAGACAATTATATATTTATAATTGTTGTACCCAGTATAGTTAATTGCGCTATTAATAATAGTCACACATCTACTTGAAAATCTTTAGTTTTTTCTCAACACATTTTTCAGTTATTATTACCACATAAATAGTAAGTGAACTGAAGAAAATAACTAAAGAAGTGAGTTATATTCACTACAAATGCGATCGCATTTTCGAATGAAAATGTTTATTTTATTTACCATTTATATTTTGATATTTTATTATATTAATATTTGCAATTGTATTAATTTATAGTACGATTTTTTCATGTTTATAAAAACTATATATATATATATATATATATATATATATACAATTACTAACATTATAACAGTAATTAATCATAAAAAGGAGCTTTTAACCATAATTATTTTGCAATTACAATCATAAATACTAAATTTTTCTCTTAATCTACGTAACGTTATTAAACAAAAGCAAATCCAAAATCAAGCCAAACACAGGCTGCTTGGAAAACACCTAAAAAAAAAACCACTATGAACTTATGGTTAAGTTACCGGTGTCTAGACGTCTAGACCATTAGGAGATTGAATCGATACAAACTATCTTGACAAGGCATTATCCGATTATCCAGTCTTGATAAGCAACGATCTCTGACAAAAAAAAAAGAAAAGCACATATATTCAGCGGTTTTTGCCCTGTTTAACAAAATGAATAAAGAAAAAAACTGTAGCATTTTCTTAACAACGTTTTAACGAAATTAACACTTATAATGTCATTACTTTAGCAATAGTACGCTATGTTTATGCAAACGTGTCTAAGATATTCATGCCTGGAGTATTTAAAGCAAGGTAAAGAAATGTGGAGAAACCAGCGCGTCACTTGCACCGGCAATATAATTATACATCGCTCCGAACGAAGGCCGAACAGTCAGATAATCGCGCCGGCATTGTACGGCGGTAATCAGCGTGTAATAATATTATACGAGCGGTTAATCGCGGAAAGGAGCCACCCACAGTCGGAACTCTTAGCAGTTAGGCCTTTGAACATTCGTCGTTAACCGCATTCCGTTTACGAACGTTTAATTGGCTCAACAAGAAAAAGACTCTATCTATTACATTTATATATGCGTTTATATATCGAATAATATTGTTTTGTAGTAACAGCAATTGATAATGGTCGGCAACATATTAATTAAATATTAAGAATATTTAATTAAAAAATGTAATAGCATAACATATTTTTGTATCTTGCAAACCATTTGTATTTAGATTTCTGAGAATAGTTCATTGAACTAAAATCTAATTTGTTTGTGTAGTTTTTTATCCATATTTTAAGTCAAATATTAGTTAATGCGATTAAGAACGAAGCCAGGAATCGTTCTGAAATTGTCTTATCTACCACTCAAATATCGAATGCGTAATTAACTTATCACCCCCATGTGCTTCGTGTAGCGTAATAATTACAATAAAAAATAATAAATCAATTCGTTGGCAATTTAATACAAAGGCGAAGAAAAATCAGGAAAAATAAGCATTTATAAGTGAAAATTGGAATAATAAGAATAAAAATCTAATAAGAGAAAAAATCCTATTGTCAGTTAAATCGGATTTTGGTGCTTGATAATATTCGTATGTAAATTTGCAAATATTTGCATACAAATATTATTACACAAAGACCCGACCCGCTTTGACTGAAAATATATTTGCAAATTATACGAATAGATATAGATATTAAGCATCAAGATCCGCTTCAGCCAAAAACAGGATTCTGTCTCCTATCTGAAAAATAAGCGTGCGTGTTTATACATTATTAAAATTTCCATGGAAGACTGGAGTAAGATAAGAAAAGTGGATGATTCATTACTAATACTTTTTATGTAATATACATAGATATATCGATTAATCTACTCAAATAAACACGTTCAAAAAAAAAAAATATTTTATATTGATTTACGTAAATAATTATCAATATGTATATAATTATATCAATATGTTTTTGCAGACATATATAGTATTGAAAGAAATAAAAATGCCGAGATACATATCGGATAGTAGATATAAGCACTATCTATTATCGAAAGAAAAATATTAACATTCGTAATTTGCGAATAGATTCGAGAAGAGAAAGAAAATTCGAAGACGTTTCTCTTTACACAGCAACAACAACAAGAATATTTATGCACCTGCCAAGGGAATCCGCGTAGGAATTCTCTGTAAACACTCGCTGACAGACATCTGCTGCTTATTTTTCACCGCGCGAATTTGTGATGCTTCGCCTCTTACGTCATTGCTCATCGACGATGCTCTTCGCTCGATATATATGTACATATATACATGTATTTTGCACAAAACGCTTGCCATGTTGTATACATGTACATTTCGTAATGTACGTGTTCCCTCTCTCGAAAGATTTTCCATTTATTCTCGCTAACGTTCGCGTAATATCGGACGCTGTTTAAACAACGTTTACCGCGTAATTATATTACACTGGATATCCTATAAAAGGTGCATTTGATGCACCTGTTCCTCGTCGCGGAGTATGAGATTATCTTCCCTGAACGAAAATATCAAGCCATTAAACAGTCAAGAATTCAATTCACATGTGGAGCCACTTTAATATTAGTCGTCGATAATTCTATGTCCCGCGGTTAACGTGGCATAAATTTTAACGAGAATTGCTCCAAGATCCATGGCGCGATAAATGGTGTATAATCTCATAAATCGTCGCTGGATGCACAACACGCGCGAAAAGTCATCGATCGTTCGCGGTAAATCGGGACTGCGTTCTCTCGCGTATGCACCGCATTTGCGCGCACCGCATGCGTGTGCATTCAGGTCGACCATATCTCGATGCGATTGTACATACGTTTACGTCTACTCGGCCGCAAAATTAGCCCCGCGTTCTGCCTCTCGTCCTGTATGTTACCAGGCACGCTCGAAATCACCGCACACCGTCGTCCGCCTGCCTGCTCCGGGCATGTCGTTGTCGATGATTTGCAGCAGTCGAACGAATCTCCCGAGAGCAAGCCGTCATTTCGAGTGCTCAAAGGCGATCGTAGACTGCATCGCGAATATTGAGAACTGACGTGCAACGTCTATATATCTCTGAATCAGTGGTATATCATACAGTAGAAAACACCCGACGGATCGTTCTTACCGATACTAAGCTAACGCTCTTTACAGTTAGCTACATTGTTAGATATGAAAGAAGTGATGATAACCCAATATCTTAAGTTAAGTAATATTTAGTTATTTTAACTTTTATGTGTGTGTCAAAATGTAAAATCCATTTCTGTGATTAGTTTCATGAAAGTAAACATCGTCCACATTAACGTATGCATTTAGTGAATAATCAACAAAATTTGAGTTAAATAGGGGAAAGTTGCTGAATGCGTACCACTTAACGTATTTTTTATTATATTTCTCATTTAGAACTGATTTGTGTGCAAATGAAGATTAGAAATTGTACTTTGATATTTCAAGTACCTATTATTACACGTTTTATCTTCTATCAATATCAAATTAATTCATTGGGAGTCTTTTTGCAACATGCTGCAAAAGGTCCGATTTAGGCAACCGGTCGCCTAAATCGTACCTGTAAGTATCCCAAATCGTACCGTCTTTGAAATTGACAAAATATAATATTATTTCTAATTATTCTTATACAGGCGTTTGGAAACATTG
>NW_017300132.1:459542-496597 GCF_001594075.2 Trachymyrmex cornetzi
CATTTTTCATTTAGTTCATATTTTTGTCATTAAATGTTGCTTATATTACGTAAAAATATGAAATATCGACGAGGTACGATTTAGGTGACCAGTACGCATTCAGCAACTTTCCCCTACATTTTCTTGAGTTAAGTTGTGTAACTCCATTGTCTTAGTCAAATTAACGACATATCGGATAGGAGCAATGGCGACCTGTAGAAATGATTTAAAATAACTCAAATTGGACATAATTTGACATTATGAATTTAACAATGTACAGTACTTTTATCAACTATATAACTACATATATATATAGTTGATAAAAAATTATTACAAGTTATAGTTATTTTTTGTCATATAATACATGACCATATAAAATACAGTTGTAAACCAAAATAATTATAAATTACAGTTAAATTATAACAATTACAATTATTATACTAATATAATAGAAATAATAACCATAATTATGTGGTAATTATAGTCATAAATACCAAAAACTTTTCTCTAAATGCATTAAATAATATACAACGGTAACTGTTAAATATTAGTCTATTGTTAATCTATACTGCAGACAATATTATAAAAGAAATTGAGAATCGCTTCATAATCTGGCAACACTTTACTACGGAAAAAAAATACTTTAATAAAGTAACTGAATCTCAAACGCCTTTAATCTTTCACCTTTCGTTCTCCAAAATAAGAAATAAAATAATCAATATAATAAAAGAAAATAAGAATGCATAAAATTACTTCATTTCATATGCTCATTGCTATAACTTAAAAAAGATAAGACATTTCTAAAACATTTTCATTTTTTGACCGGAGACTGACTGCAAAGAGAAATTTTCCGATGTTGCACATTTTCAATTCAAAGCTTCACATTGGCATTGTCATTCGCAACAAACGATAGAAGCATGAGATTTCGAGATTGGACAAGCGTACGATAGTCGAAAAGACTTTCATATTCGATCGACATACTGCGACAAGCGAAAAATATTTGTCACTCTTTTATATATCCTGTGTATAGAATATGGTCCATTGACTTCTATTCTTTATTCTTTTTGCCGATTCTCCGATATTTCCGACGTTCATAAGCTAGTAACATGATAAGATATGATGCTAGCCTGAAAAATTATGATCGAGTCAAAGCTATGGAATATATTTCACAAATTTCAAGATTTATATAAATTAAGAAGAAAATAAAACATTTTGCAACAGTTACGAATGTACTGACAAGAGAAATTTGTTACGTATAAAATTAAAGAAAAAATCTGAGAAACTGCTAAGTTTAAATTAACCTAAAAAAAATGTTTAGGTGTTATAAATTTACATTTGCTGAACTTCCTTTGTGAGTAATGCAACGAAAAATAATCTTAATAATTATTATTGATAAACTTTGCATATTTAAAATTGACTTTAATCTTTGACTCTTAGTCCGTTTTCACAAAAGTTATCTAAAAATTAAAGAAAAAACGTTTACCAAGAGATTGCAGAAGAGATTGCAGAGTTCATTCATGAATTTTTTGGTAATCTTTAAAGTTGACCTTGACCTTTGACTCTCTTAGGCCAGTTCTCACAATATATGATTACCCAAAGGTTAAAAGAAAAATGGTTACCAAGAGATTCATCAATAAAGTTCATTCATGAATTTCTTGGTAACCTTTAATCTTAAGGTAATCATATATTGTGAAAACGGATCTAACAGTCAATTAACTACTTTGCCTCGGTGGAATTAAGATTCTTGGGTATCTATTACCGAAAACGGAATCTGCAAAGGTTAAACAGTTTCTGCGAAATCTTGCAAACGGACAATCGGACGGAGAAACGGCCGAACCAACAGTGTGTAATTATAAAGTAGTTTGCTACGTTGCACTTAATAAGAGAAAATAAAATAGAAAACTGCAGATCTAAAAACCGACCTTTTATATTACGAGTTTTATAAACGCATCCAGATTAGAATTAACGCTTTAGCTTTTTAGCTTTTCTACGTAGAGTGTAGAGTAAAGCAATTCTACGTAGCTGTAATAAATCACGAAAGATAATGCAAAAACGACAGTTTGCAGACGTTACATATGAGTATTCGTTTCAGTTACTATGGAAATAAGCATACAGAATCAAGTGCGATCTTGCCATCTTCCCCGGAGAAATTTCGTCCCGGCGGAAATTTCTCCCTGCTGCACGAGATACTGGGGAGAGATTGCCATAAGTTCTCGATACGGCGGGCGCGAAAGCAGGTGCCGTATATAGTATCGGAAAAATACTTTGCGCAAATATACACCGAGCAGTTCGGAAAATCTGGCGCGAATGTCCCTGACGTGTCGTCGATTTAAGTTGAGTGCCCACTCGAGAATTTTACTCTCGAGTGCAACTCCCGATAATGAGAATCTCCGGTGGTGAAAAGTGAGAATCGTTTTCCAATCTATCATCGAACAGTTTCATCCGCGTGATGGCATAATCCGATTTTTGCTTAGAGATGAATGTACTCTGAACTTTTCCACAAAAACACATTCCCTTTCTTTCTTTAAGAAAATCGATCTAACTTTTCCGTGAGAATTAATTTTCTGATATACATGGATTTATTCCGATACGATGAATGTCACAATTATCGTCGACAATCGGACTATCAGGACTTTTATATTCGATCGTAACGCGTATTCAATCGTAATGTGACAAGATGAACAGAAAGCATCTTTCCTCGTTTCAATATTCATCGCGCGAAACATTCAGCAGCGCCTAGGGAGACACGATTGCGACTTCGACTTGAAGTCGATGAAATTGGTCAAAGGAAATCATGAAATGTCGCAACATATGAGAACGAATAAAATAGTAACGACAGTAGAAGTAACACAAGAAACAGACATTTCATATTGCATTGGATAATACATAATTGTATATCAATAAAAGGTTGCTATAGACACTATACATTGAAAAAAAATTGTTCATTTGACTAAATTTATAATTAATTTAGTCAAGTGGCAATTTGTTTCTCAGTGTATTAATAAGTCACACTCGTGTCTTGACATAACATCATGTATCGATAATAATGTTATGATATAATATTATAATACATATATCAATATATATGCTGATATAACATTAAATATCATATTAACATATATATTGATGAGTTATCGATTGAACAAATGGTTTAGCAGTGAATATCTTCAAATCATTCAACTGATATTAGAAAAGAGAAATTAAATGAATACGTAATTGATGACACAAATTAATAAAAAAAATTAATCATAAATTATAAAAGATAATATTAAAAAACAAGCTTAATGCCGATACAATCGGCACAGTCAGATTCGGTCTGTTGATTTATGTATTTGGCATCTTGACTTGGAATATATATTTATACTAACATATTAGGAGATTTTATGCCAAGCAATGCATAAAGTTAAAGAGCGGATGATCTGTGTTATATCATTTCCGAACTATAAGATAAATGATAGTTGCGTAGTCTTGACGTTTCTGAGTAATCATAAATATACTGTGCCTGGTAACAAAAGCGTACTTGATGTGCGCATTGAAATATAATTAGGTACCACAATATAGAAAATTGCGAAAATATAGCATACAAATAAATATCAATAGAAGAAAAATATCAATAGAAATAAATAGCAATAGAAAAATGTGTGTCCAATAATTCGAAGATTTTTTCTAATTTTTAAATAATAACGATTTGGAATAATTTTATGCATCGCGATCTTATTTTTCACTATTTTGAACTTGAAAAATTCTTAAAAAAATTAAAACTAATAACAAAACTTTAGTAGGTTTTAAGGAATCATATGATCTTTTAATATAAAAAATATATGTTGCATTATGAAAAAAATACAAAATTTTGATTAATATTTATTTGAATAGTACCAACTTACAGTAAATAAATATTTACTCGATAAAAAGAAATAATAATTGAATCAAATTAATAATTTTGTACCAAATAAATATATTTTTATATTTAGTAAACATCAGGCACTACCCAAACAAATTTATTAAAATTTAGTATATTTGTTTTCAGTATGCTGTTACGGGTTAAATTATTATCTAATATTTTATAACCCTATATAGTATGTCTATTGCTTCACGAACGTTTCAATGCCGAATGACGCAATCGCTTTTCGAAATATAGTTCCAAATGAAACGGGGTTGCTTGGCACTTGACCTATAAAACGCTCGATCTAGGTTACCAAGTATGATGAAAGAAAATGCGGTTTGCCAAAAGTACACGTATGTAAATCGTGCAAATACTTCCATAGTTCGTTTGAATATGACGTTCTTGTCGTATAATGGTGTGATCGCCATAGCTACATCGCAAGATTATATAAAATGAAAATTTGGCTGCCCTTAGCTCAACCTCGACGTAGTAAAGACGAAGAAATAGCAACGCGTGTGTACACTTACGAAAGAAGACAGAAAAATCAGAAAACAAAATCTTGCAAAAGAAGAAGGTTTCTTTATATTAAGAAAGGAAGAATGAAAGATCAGTAGAGTAAAAAGAATTATGGATACAAATAGAAATGAGAGATGCTGAGAAGAAGGCGTAATATAAAAATATATCAAGTAGAAAGAAAAAAGAAAAAAAAGAAATTTGTTGTATTGTGAAAAATTTCTTCTTTTTAGACAAATACAACCACACAACGAGATGCATTTAAAAATATAACGAGTTAAAAATAATAATGTAAGAACAGAAAATAGAAACCAATATATTGCACAAATAAAAACGGATGAAGAGAGCTCGAGAGTTTCAAGAGCCATGGAAGGAAGAAATAAAAAGAGAAGTGAAAAAAAAAAAGAACAAGCTTAAGAGAGAAGAAAAGGAGCAAATTCTGAGATGAGAAAGACACGACGATGTAACATTGGAAGAGAATAAGTAGTGGCGTAAGAGTAAGAGAGAGAACAGAAGAAAGAAAGACAAACGTAGACTAAAGCGAGGATAGAGCGAGGTCTAAAGCGAGGAGAGGGATTCGTATGGCTGCTGGCACCAGGCAGTCTACTACGCTCAACTCGATATTCCCTCGAGCAATGCCAGGCCTCTGCCAGAGAGCCCAAGATTACGGTTCGACACTTGACTCGCGCTCGCACGAGTACTGCGTGCGTGCATGCGTTCTCAAGTCGCGCGAATCGAAGTGACGAGTGCACATGCGAATACCAAAAGAGTACTTGGCACGATCCTTGATAAGCGGATTTAACGATAGACAGACGAGCGATCGTAGCTTAGGACTGTAACTGTCGACATGCTTCCACTCAAATCGTCTTTGAAACTTTGTGATATAAACGAGTAATTGTAAAGATTGCTAAAAATAGAAATAAAATTAATATATGAAGATAATTTTACACCCTACTCTACTTGATTAAAAAATTACATTAATTATTTCGCTAAGTCCAAATACAATTGTATTTTTAAATAGGAGCGATTGTCGGATCCTGTTATATTTGGAGTTTCAAATCTACTGATTATTCATGTACTAAAAATCATTTAGTCGCAAACGATTCGTGGATATTTAAAGGAACGTCAGTTTCTTCCTCAGAACGAATTAACTTCAAGAAAGAAAAAAGCTTAATTCACAGAAATTAATATTGTTGCAAATAACGACATTCTTTCTTGGAGACTATTAAAATATTAAATGGAGCAAGCTAATTTGTTCAAGATTGCTCTGACGTTAAAATACGGAATGCTTAACATTTGTATAATAAAATTATATCCTTTAGTCAATGCTTATCCATTTATACAAAAAAGGATAAACTGTCAAACAGTATAATATTTAATTAAATTTTCTCATTAATTTAATTATAATTTGTAGTATTCAATAGCATTGCATTATGTATTTATATTACATTTAATATATGCAGTGATGTCATAACATTATTGCTTAATTAATTCACTATTCAAAGCAACAAACGAGCATCTCGTTATGTAACAAGCGAACTTTTAGCCTGAAAAATTGAAGGTTTCTTTTAGAAGATTTTTCAATATTATAATATATTGCCAAGTTCTCGTGCATGTACATAAAATAATTCAACTTTTATTTTTACATTTTATAAAACGCACGTTCGTAATATATAGTGTATACGAATATATACTTAAAACTTCTAATTTATTCCCTCTCTAATCTGTTTCGATAGAAACAGAACAGATATTCCGTAATCACGAGACAATATCTCTTCATAAAAATATAAATAGTTTACTTCCTTGAGTTATTTATTGTCTTCGCAGAAGATCGCGAATTAAAATCTAATTATTATTAAAAAAGGAAGAACATTATGAGCGATATTAAAAAATACAATAACGAAGTAAACGATCAAATTATAAAATTATATCAACACCGATAATTGCACCAGTTACGCAAAAGAGGAAAAAATGAAGAAATCATTATAATTGTTTTCCATGAATTAGCTTTGATGAATTAACATTATTTCAACGGAGAACGATATCGTTTCGCAAAATGCGTCGGTGAGTCACGACGATGTTACATCATCGCTAGAATTATCATTGTTCTCGACAATTTATCAATATCATTATACGCGATAGGAACAAAACAGTCGCATTTTGCATCGTTAACTATACAATGCTATCATCTACCAGAAAAGAAAGAAATTATTATGAATCTAAGGCCACATGCACACAATGGACAATGGAAATATTTAATATTTATTTCTGTTCCTAATATTTCTTCTATTACAAGACTCTAAATTCACAATAAAATTTCTTTCTTTTTCCTGTTAAACCAGGCCTGTCCAATTTGAGCTCCGGAGCCAAAACGCAAATCGATGCAAAATAATTCAATGTAAGATTTTAGGAACTATAAAGTGTTGATAAGCGTCACTCAGATGCGTATTGACACTTTACAATCCCCGAAATCCTATCTACATTGAATTTTTTTGCGTCGATGGCATCGTATAGTTAACGATGTAAAATACGACTATTTTGTTACGTTTAACTTCTAATTTTTCTAATTTTTTTTTATTCCTCCAATATTTAATATTTATTTCTGTCCCTAATATTTCCTACATTTTTCTCCATTGTGCGTAAAACCTTACATAACATTATCTTCAATATTCATTAAAGAAAGTGACTGTAAATTGCGCGCATCTACGTCACGTGATAGAATTGCTTCGTTAATTTCTAATTAAACAGGGAAATATTCCTGGACTGATAAATCAAGACGTGCATAATGTTTCAACAAAGAGGCTTAAGAATGAGAACAGAGGACAAAAGGAAATGAAGAGACGAGGGAAGAAGGAAATGCTCTTCTACTCTCCAAACGGTCGTTAGCGCGAGGAACGCGCGCGTCGAGAGAATCGCGGAATTAAATAGAAATAGTTTCTTTCGCGTCCGGAAAGGGAGTAGTTAACGTTTTACGCCGCGACGACTTTGGCTCTCGCCACGGCTCATAAAGTCCTCCCCTCCCGGATCCTTCGGGGGATGCAGGTGTCGCCGGAAGCCGTTTTACGAGCCGGCAGGAAAACGTAAATCGGAATACGACCTTCGTTACGGATCCGAGGAAACGGAATGTTGGTAGAACCGTTTCGGGGATAGAACGACCATCATGCGCCTAGTCATTCGCTCAACTCTCATTCCTGGCACAACAAAGTCGCAGACGGACAACAAAAGAAATGGGAATGAATTGTTAGGCTGGACCCTTAATTTCGCCCGACTCGTTTAATTCTTTTATCGCGAAGCCTTTCGACACGGCTCCTCAACGTTGTCATTATCTTCTATTGGGCAATAAAATATATTTCGTCAAGGATGATAAAATTAATCAAGACAATGGAATTGAAAGTCTGAATGTGTTCAATGGCAATTTCGATGAAATCCAAGGATGTTCTCTCCCATGACGAGAAGTCCGACGCGTCGATACCGTTTTCCGTTTTACGACCGCAACGTTGATTCAAACGCGCTCGCCGTTGCATCCGTGGCACGACATGGTCGGGTGTATCGAGGCATCGAGAACGAGAACACGCTGTGCGAGCCACTGAATGCGTTCAATCGCCGGGAGTGTCTTCTGGGAATCACTCGGGATGCATTTAAATGCCCGCACGCTCGCAAATAAACAGGCACGTCCATTGAATACTGATCGCAGGCTGATATGATACCCACGCTCGAACTCCCGTGATCCTCATCATGCTGTTGTATAATAACGTAGGCGTCTTCGGTTTACCTTTAATTAGAAGAGTTGTTTATTCGCACGATCGCGGAATTGAGAATCCGTGGGAATCGCCTATTAAATTGCAAAACTGCGTTGTTTTCATGTTTCCGCGCAAAAAAAAAAAAAACCGTCATCGTGAAAACAACGATCAAATTAAGGCGATAAATACTGCAAAAGACTAATGACTTAAAATGTTATGTAATATAAGCTCGTAAAGACAGATAATCGATCGATATTAATTCTTAAGTGGGTAGGTGGAATAGTCACAGGCATCTCAAGTGTAGTTTTCTTTAAAATTCTGTTGTGAAACAAGAAAATAAAAACTATTGCCTAAGTGCCCAGGAGGCTCAAAGCTTATTATTTTTACATTCCTCTATCTCATAAAGGTATGACTAACATGATAAATTTAACATAATATAGTAAAAAAACATAATAAATGTAAATTTAACGTAAATTTACTTTAATGTAGTAAATTTAACATAAATAGTAAATTTAATATAATATGGTAAAATATATTAATAAAAAATATAACAAATTAAAATTATATTTTAGCATGTTCTAAACGCTTCGTCTATCAACTATTATATCTTTAAACCGCACTTACTTGCCTATAAGGTTAATTGGCAAAATTATATTATTCTGATAATTTATTCGAATTCACAAGTCATTATACTGACCGTCCATTTTGAAACTATTAATTTTGTTTTTTTACGCGCTTAATTATACAAATGAATGTATCACATTTTTTTATTTTATAATATATTATCATACAAATTTTCTTTTATGTATTATAATTTCCAGTAGAAAACACAAACCAAATAATTTCGTGATAAAATCCAAGCTTCGATGCCAGATATATGCGAGATGAAAGAATTTACGATGATGATTTATTTTTCCCATATTCATATCGAAATTTTTCTTGTTTTTTTTTTTTTTTACAAATCAGCAATCCTACGGTCATTTGCTGCCTGAGCGTCGGAAAATCAAAATTACACTCGTTTCAGTCCTTGCTTTTCAGTACGAGCTATTCAACAAGACTTTAATCCGCCACCGTAAATTCAATGCTTCCACGATAGCCCCGATCTGTTTTTCTCTTTTTCCGTCGCGACTGCAATGTACATAACTGTCGGTATATATACGCTAGAATCCCCGTCTACACATATCAAATGCGCGAGCGGACATTCAGCAATGTCCATTTAAAAGGGACTCGATGTTGCTGAAGCAGGCAACTTCTTACTGAATGCCATAATTAACGAATACCGAAGCGCATCGGTAACGGTAAAGGATGCTGATTTAAGATCGCGGACGGATCGTTAGCTGTCGTCTTTGTGAATGTAATCGAAATACGGAAGAGTGCAGCAATGCCAAGGAATCGCGACGCGAATGAAAAGAGGCACGTCGCGTCGATTTGCGATTGGCAAGCCGATATGTCAGTTGAAAGGCTGAAACGATAGGAAATGATCGATCGTGTAATCTCAAGGATAACATCGCGAAGCGTTTAACAGGTCTTTGCCAAGGACAATTACCTGTTAACATAATTACGGCATAATTGATACGCTCACGATTAACCTCATCGACAACAAAAACGCTTGAAAGAAACAAGTCTTTTTTTTTTTCATCAAAATCACGCCACTTCTCTCTCGAGATTTTTTCTCCGAGCGATAAGACATTATTTGCATTAAATAAGAATTATATTTCGAATATATAATGAATATATAGTTAGAACGTTTGACTTTGAATGACGAAAAAACAACTTTTCCGAGAATTACGTGTATCTAACATATACAGGGTGTTCGATAAGGATCGTAACAACGTTTAAACGTAGATTCCTGAGATCATTTTGAGACGGAAATTCTAATATTAAAAGTACTCTTAAAGATTGAAAATTGAGCCACTCTTTTTCAAAACTGGCTCAATTTTTACTCCTTAAAGTGAGATTCCATTGAAAAGAGTTTAGAGAGAGATTTTAACATATAAAAGATATACATATCGATATATTTTCTTGGAAGTCATTTTTATCATTCAAAGTCAAATGTTCTAATTATTCATATTTTATATATTTCAAATATAAATCTCATTTAATGCAAATGGTGTCGCTCAGAGAGAAAAAATCCTAAGAGAAAAGCGACGTGATTTTTATGCAAAAAAAAACTTATTCTTTCTATGTAGTTGTAAGAAAAATATTTCAAAGCTAAAATATGAACAGTATTTTTAACTATTTCCTCTCGCAGGCAATCTTCTTACAATTAGATGATTATAGAGCACAGATAAACGAAAAAAAAAGAAATTCTATATTAAAAACTAACATTTCGAACATTGGGAGTGTCTTGACAATAACGCGAAATAATTCGTGTTCTAAATAAAGCGAATAAATTCCGACACATTCATCTCAACGTATAGGAACAGGAGAAACGATACGGTATCTTTTACGTAAACCGACTTCGGGAAGACGTTAATTCTCGCGGTTGGTGGGACCAGGGAAAATAGAGAAACGCGTATAGTTGGAAAAACATCGGCAAAGGGAAAATAAACCAGTTCTAGTTTAATTCAACCGCCGCTACGATGCCACATGGAGTCACGCGGTGCAGTTTGTGTATCGTGAGGGGAAGGAAAACGAGTTCACGAGAATCTCGGCTCGACAAACGGACAGAGATGTGGATAGAGAGACATGTGCACGGCATTCTCTAAGAGATAAAAAAGCCGTCAGGCAAGGGTAAGAGTGAGGGTGAGTAACAGCGGAAAAAAAACGTGAGAGTATAACGATCGAGAAGCGATGCATTAAACAAAGGAATTAAAACATAGTCTGCATACGTGACGGAAGCGAAGTATCCCTTTTTTTTTTGCACACACGGCCTTATATTTGCAGTGGAATAAACTTATCGCGAGAAAGAATGGCTTTGTTGTTTTATCTCTTCCCGATACGACCCGCAATTCTACCCGATAGTCCTCGTAAATTTGTGTCCTTTCCGTTTTTTAAATACAAATATTAAAGAAAGAGGGAATGACAATAATTAATGTGTACAATCGGCGAGCTACAGAAAAATATAGCTACACATCTTTTGGAATAAATTCATACACAGAAAGAATAATTTTGCTGAAGTATCTAAAATTTAGGTACATGTAGGTATACAAATTTGAAAGTAATGTTATTGTATTACACTAAAATAATTATGTAGGAAACTCAAGTATGATAAACAATGTTACAAAAAGTTTTGATGTTCTAACAATCAGCTTGAACGTTCCACATAATTATTTTGAGCGTCCAATAAAATTATTTTTATAGACTTGCATTTAACTTTTTAAATACAAGAACGATTTTTAGCAAAATCGTTTTTCTCGTGTAGTTCTCAGATTATTTATAAATCCCTGCTGAAATTAAGGAAGAATGCTAATTTATATATTTTAATATAATATATTGTATTTAAAACATGTTCTTTAATTTTAGAACTATCGACACTGCACTAGATAGAAACTACGTATACTATTCACAAACCAATCTTGTTCAAATTTGCATCCGGATTGTATCGTCTGCAACGTTCAATTAGTACTTGTGCAGAAGCAATGCAAATGCGGAACCTACTTGATAATTAATTAACATATACAGCAAGAAACTTAACATACAGTTACAGCCACTATCGGGAAAATCACATCGGCGATGTCAGTGACGATTTCGCGCTAACGCGCGTTGTAACAATTAATTAACGTTTAACGTTTTTGACAAGCGATAACAGGATGACGTAAATCGAGTGCTGTCGTGGACTCAATTAGCTTCGTTTCGATAACGGCTACATAAATATCGCTAATGTCTTCTAATATACGATTTCGCGTTAAAGCGTCAGGCATCTGCCGGCAGGAAATGCTTATGAGTCTTGAATGAGTCCTTAATTGCGCGCTTACCACGTATTTATCCAGCTCTTTCTCTCAACCTCGAAATATCTGCACGAGCGTATAGTGTGTGCGTAATATATGCTTCTATTCGAATATTCTCAGCAACTGCATGTGGGCCTTACAACACCTGAGCACTGTGTGAATATGAGGCGCACGTGTTCATTTAATTTACATATATGTAGATTCCATTCACATGCAATGCATTTATATATACCAGCATCCTATGCAAAAGGACCGTCACAAGACAAATCTCGTAAAAAAAGTCTGCGTAATTTCTCTCTTAACCGTTAAATTCATGTAAAAATTCGAAAGGAATATACCATTGAGTGAAATGTCTTTTTTATTTTTTCCAGAAAAATTGGCAAAATGCAGGCATAATATTTCCTTATATTTAATCGATACAAAAATTCACATGTGTTTTTTTAATAATTTTACAAAATGAGATTTAAACAACTAATTTTTTAAAGATACATTGCATGTATTTTTTAATGAAATAGAAAAATTATAAAAAATTACAGATTTTTAAATGTTGTATTTAAAAGTAATACAAAAAGCTTGGCAGCGATTTAAAATCTGGATAAAAAAACTACTTTAATAAGAAGAAAACATGTTTTTAAAAAATAATTAAAATAAAAATGAAAAAATTTTCATTTAAACTACAAAACTGTATTATTAAATGCAAATATTGACCTTATTTACCTGGTTTATGTGTAATATTCATTTTTATACGGAAGTATACATTTTTAATTCTAGTCACTTTTTGCAGAGACTGTACACCTGATATCATCTTTAAATTAGTTAACATAAATTTTCTTTCATTATTAACAGTTTCCTTTAAATTGAGTAAATTTTTTAATTATCTTGTTTGAGTATAGGTGTAGAACGAGATTGTAAAAGCAGCAGGCTAATTAGATGCCGCTCTAGAAAAGAGCCACATGCATGTCCACACAACGTGACATTAATCGAATTATAGCCGATTATAATTCGATAGTAAAACAAAAAAGACACGCTGACAAAACGGTGGCTATTAGTGTGCGTTAGGCAATCTTTACGAAATAATTGCGTTAAATAAATCATCGACACAATGACTTTCCCGTTACGTACTCGTCCGTTGCCTTACAGAAGATGGAAACTCAAGGCGAAAAAAGTCGCTGCTTTGTAATTTACATTTTTATGCCGCAAATTTTATGCTCATGTATTTTATTAACCTAAGAATGAGGTTAATAAAACTTCAAAATCTACATATACTTTAAATTTTTAAGTTGTTGAGTTAGTTTCTTATTGTTCAAAGTGCATTGTGAAAAATTGTATATATATGTACAATTATAATAGGTAATTTCACTAATAAAGATGTATATTTACACATACGTAAAGTCATAATTTTCAAATTATTCTTTATAATAATTACAATTTGTAAAAATAAATCTACAATTAAAATTTCTAAAAATTACGTATTAATTTGCCAATAAATTACGTACAATTTTTCTTAAGCTATGTTATTGATATGTACCTACATGTATAAAAATACGAATATAATATGTGTAAATATCATCACGATGTTAAATAATATCATAAAAAATTTTACATTTATATATATATATATATATATATAGAAATATATATACATATATAAAATATTATTGTGTGTAAAATTTTCCATCTGTAAATATAATATATTTATATTTATATAAAAAATATATTTATGCAATTAGATAAAAGTATTTATGCAATAGAGATAAAAGTACTAATTTTGATAAAAATATACAATTTTAGATATTTCTACTATAAATTTTTACATATATTTTAAATATGTAATTTTATATACTCTTTTTACAATGTAGTCATTTATAAAACAGACCGAAATATACATAAATATGAATTATTTATACCTATCGATATTACGAAGTCCCGCGACAAATTTATGTGGCTATAAAACCGAAATAAATATTAAAAATTCGGTAATAAAAAGTTCTTAGTTGGAATCAAGCAGTTATCTTTTCGTATCCTCGAAAGATCTCGCTGCTGTTTATGCCAAATTGCAAAATCCGCCGTTTCTCTCTTGCAGCAAAATTTCGATCCTATGTTATGGAGCTGCGTCAATACTCGCTATATCCTGGATAACGGACTGGAAGGTGGTGTGCAAGCATTTCCCATATTACGGCAGCAAATACGAGAGACAGGATTCGGGGAGATAATGGAACGATCCGGAAGAGTGAAACGGCGTGAACGACCGAATCACAGTGACAGACCCATGGGATTTCTCTTCAGGATCGTCGCTGGAATTTACCGTCAAACTCTTTATTAGAGAATGAACTCTGACGCCGAAATCGTCGCGCAAATTGTAACCGACCAAATAAAAGTCTTCTTTTGACGACAACTGAGTGTATTCGATCATGGTGAAAAAACGCAAGAAAAAAAAACGCCCGAACAGGGACTCGAACCCTGGACCCTCAGATTAAAAGTCTGATGCTCTACCGACTGAGCTATCCGGGCATCGAGATAAAAGGTCTTTGAAGACTCTCACGCGATGCATTTGTCAAAATTGCTTTTTATTCATATAAATTTAAGTAGCCCAGAAAAATAACAAGTTTAGTTATGTATAATAAAAAAATGCATAGACAAGAATCTAAAAATAAATATTTAGTATGCACTTAATTGCATATATATATATATATATATACACTATATATATAATAAATTAATAGAAACTGCATTTTTAAATATATTTGTTGACAAACAACTTTAATTTTACTAGCCTCATCCTGCTATATGTTATTCCTTTAATGCTAATAAATATTAATTGATAGCCTAAGCTTAGAGTATAATCGCGCTGCAATCCCTTGATTTATATTAATATCTTGGAGTTAGAGCAATTAGCCATTCTATGTAGCTGCAAGTAGAAGATAACGCTACACACATTCAGAGAACATTTAGAAGGAGGTATTCGAGACACAACCCCGAGCCGCTGTAAATTACAAGCAACAGTAGAAGTTAATCGATCTCTCAAATTACTTCAAGAAAGTTTGGCATTTCAATTTTTCAAGTTTAAATGCATTAACATTACTATTTAATTATAAATTACAGTAATTGTACAAAAGAAGATTGTACCCTCGTATGCATGAAAATTATACTGGTAGTCACTAAAAGTGTACATCATTCGCAATTCAATGTAAAGATTAAATTAGGCCAAACCTAGAGAATTAAAACTTCTATTTACTCACCACTATTATTTCACAACTACTTTGTAACGTCAGAAGCGAGAAAATATCTATACAATAACCTACACAATACAAATTTTTTTGCAAAATATATTACAGAAATATTTCAATAAAACAACAATCAATAGAATTGTGATGCCGACTTGTAAAATATTCCGAAAACTCTCCTTTTTGTTTCATAAATTAATAAATAATATATTTGGAAATAAATTATGCATAATTAAAAGTGAAATATTCACAGCTATGACAAACTGTCAAATTAAAGAAATAAATATGATTAAGATTTCTTCTTGAAACAAGAAAATAGTTTTCGATACCCATAATTTTATAAGTTTATTCCATCAATTGCAAATGTCGTTTTATTGAAAAATATTTCTATATAATTTGCAAGAATTTGTGCTTTCGCACTTTTGATGTTCCAATCTGAAAATAGTAGAGGTGAGTGAACATTCTTAACTAGAAGATAAAATTCTTTCATAAAAAAATAGAGATATTCGAGATATTAAAAAATTATTTTGTACGTGTAATTATTTGCAATATTGCAATTTAAAAAAGGCAATACGTTTTTGTTTGTATAGCTGAGAACGGTGATGATAGCTGTAGAGCAATTTCGAGAATATAGATCAAGGCCACTTTTAATTTTAAAAATCGCATATAATGCTGCTTCGTTCGTGAATCACTCATAAATATGCCGTCACGTGTCGAAGTCCAGCATACAAATTCAAATGTGCAAACGAAGTTATTAATTTACATATCGTCAGATATTATCTTCGGTGAGATACAAAACAGATTCGAAATAATACTAATTGTGCTTGTAAATTTATTTTTATACAGCAAGACTTCATGATAATAAGATATTGTTTGGTAATGAAACTTTATAACAACGATCAATATTTTCCAACGAAATCTTTTCTACTAGAAAAATCTGCAAGTACAATTTAGTATGGTAGATGTAATTTGACATCATCGAGTCACATGGCGAAATTATACTACATTACTAGAGAAGATAATTAAAAAAACATACATTGTTAAACGTTGTGTTATCGTTTGTGTCCAACTTGCTGCAATATGAGATCATCAAAACGCAAGCAATGATCTACGACCTTGACACGTAACGTTCGCGATGACCGGGAGTTAAGCTGTGGATTATCGTGCACTAATTAAATACGTATACGCTTCGTTGCGTTAGCTACTTCGTTATTTGCACGAAGACATTCCAACGCGATTGTTTCTCGATTTAATAAAACGTAATATATGAGAGAAACCCTTATCCTTACGACGCAATGTCTTATCTAATGCACTATAATGCGTTCACAGTTCTTAATAATTAACGTGCAATCAAATTGCCAATTTGATTTACGAGGCAGGGTTTTTATGCAAACAGACAATGAAGACTAAATATTCTAATAATAAAACAGTTAAAGTATTCGTATTTTCTTCTCCGTGGCATTTGCGATAACCCGAGGTGCCATAGACATCAAGAAAAGACGAATGTATTAGTGACTAAAAGAATATGACTAAAACATTTTTCTTCATCGTTGGCAATATTTAAACTTAATTTACATTTTTTTTCATCGTTGGCAATATTTTACTTTTGCTCATTTGACGTTTTTTTTTTAAATGACAGAAATATTTCTGGCAATACTTTCCAATGCAATATAAACAAGCAGTTAATTATTCGAAATAATATATGTTGTTAATGTCATTATATAAGATATTATACCTTTTTAATATCTTACTTACAATCAATAAGAAAGAATTTAGTCATCGACGATTACTATTAACTTTTTGCAATCCTATATCGATTTAAAGCCGATAAAATGCGTTGAGATAGTTTGTTGTACAATTCCTCGAATCTGTAACGCAGTTACAAATTATATTTTTGTAATCTCTACAAATCTCTACAAGTAATAAAATTTTGTTATTCATATTAGAATAAATATTAGACTATATTAAATAAAACTGAAAACGAAATCCTTTGTTCTCGTTTTTCGATCGTAAAAAGTTAAGACATTGTGAGTAAACCATAAGAGTTCTCGCAATGCAGGGTCGTTGTCCAGAATCAACACCGTAGTTCCCAACGTAATCTGGCACGAAGCCAGTGACTTCCCGATGTGTCAACTTCTCAATATTAGGAGTTACGATGCACGCGACAATAAACGCCCTGTTCAAAATAATTTCTCTGGAACAGCTGCAGCGACGACAGTCGAATTAATCGAGGATGGACACAATGACGTTTTAGAATCTTGTTATCACAGCAAATATTATCACAAATGTACATTATGCGTATTATGCGTATCTTGGAGCAAAAAACGTAACTTTGTTCATTACTTTTTAATTTAACATAACGAAAATATCTTTTTATATTGCATGAATATGTTATAGTATTATAAACGATTGAAGTTGCTTAAAAAACTTTGAATTTTGAAATGTTGGAAATAATATTATTTAACATAAACAGAAAAATAATTTTTTAAATGGTAAATTAAATATGTAACGTAATAATACATGATACACGTTAAAATATTTTAATAATATATCAACGTATTAATAGAAAATAATGAAATAACTAATAATTATTGGATTTATTCATTACTATGATCGTCCAATGCAATACTACATAAAATTTGCGTCATTTTAACGATTGTGACAATTCGTGAAATTGTCACGAGCGATAAATCCGAAAAAAACTCATAAAATGGAATAAAAACACTTCGATTACCTTGAATACAAAGGTCTTTAAGCTATAATACGTGCAAAATTATGAAGAATCAACAGCTTATTTTATTCAAAGCGTCTCAATGTCTCATGATGTCTAACATGAATAAGAGTTAGTTAAATCCGTAATCTGGGAAAATTAAATTTAGATTGGGTTGTTCCATCTTTCGGTAAACTTCAGCTTACTGTCTCGCTCTTTTACTCTCTTGTGCTCTCACTCTTTTAACCCAGTTTATCCAGTAGATAAATCATTTATCCAGTAGATAAATTACCTAATATTTATATATTTTATATTTTGAAGATGAAACAACCGGCCCTATATAAAATAAAGTTCTAAATTTATTTCATATATGTCAAATTTTTTTCACGTTTTTCTTGTAGTAATAATACATTATTATATATAAAGATTATTATTATTATTATCCAAATTTTAATCGTTTTAATAAAAGGAATGAACTCAATAAATAATAGATTGATATATATAAATATTTACTCGTTTTAATAAAAGGAATGAACTCAATAAATAATAGATTGATATATATAAATATTTTTAAATTTCTTTATTAAAAATTAAAAATAAAACAGTAGATATATCAGATACGTGTGCACGATCGTTAGCTACCTACTCTCGCATCATCACATCTAGGAAAACCTAGCCAAGACGAACAAAGCTTCTGTGCGTAAGACTGAAGCTCGGTGATTAACCCAGAAAACCCAATGGTCTTTCTCGTACGTCGACCTGCGCACGGAGAGGATGAGAAGGTACGAAGGAATGAGGAGGAAGAAAAAAGTGGTCTGATGCGCCACTCTCTCTTTCTAAGAAACTCACTAGCGAGCAATTCCCTTGGAAGGATGCCAACTACATCGAATCGCAGATATAGATGGTTAATGCTACCCTCACACCAAATCTCGCGTGACATAATTTGATCGATTCGCAAAAATTAGCCTTAATCATTGGCGTGCCAAATTGAGCTCTTCTTTCACATCTTTTCGAACAGCAGTCAACTTTTGCA
This sequence comes from Trachymyrmex cornetzi, assembly GCF_001594075.2. Classification (NCBI taxonomy): domain Eukaryota; kingdom Metazoa; phylum Arthropoda; class Insecta; order Hymenoptera; family Formicidae; genus Trachymyrmex; species Trachymyrmex cornetzi. Next base: position 478,515 of record NW_017300132.1, read on the forward strand.
ATCGTGGAAAAGTTAATAATTTATCACTAAAAACCGATATGCATTTATTTAAATTTTATTTTTCAGTAATCAGTATAAAAAGAATAATTAAAATACAATTTTGTAACAAATATATACACAAAAATTAAAGAAAACTCTATTTTTATGTTTGCAGTTTTATTATTGTGTAAATATTATAAAATATACTAAAGTATTATAATATTTAACGCAGTATATCAGATTATGTCTCCTTTTTGGAATTCTCTTTTCAACGAGTAATATGTCCGTAATTTGTCTGGCTAAGCTACATTATCCGACTAATGGGTAGAAGAAACATGAGACTCTTAATCTCAAGGTCGTAGGTAAGCTATATATTAAGCTATACGAACACGTTTTTTTTTATGAGTGGCACTAAAGATTGGTCACCTATCCAAAAAAACCATTCAAAGATATGATTTCATCGACAGTCATCGAGAGTATTCGACTATGTAATCAGCAACAAATCCTCGCAAAAATAATTACATTTTTATACGTAATAAATATTGATTTTTGCTTATCTACAAGTGTATTTTTCCAAAGTTCGCAAACACATAAAATCATTGCGCCGCAATCTTATCATGGACGGACCAAGAACGGACGAGAAGCGCGTTGAGCGATATTATAGCAACTGTATATTTCTGAACGATATTGATACATTCGTTCATCTTGCTGTCAATTCCATCGATATCACATGTTGTTATAGCAAGCTCTTTTATTCCATTTATGAACCCATATTTTCCTTTTTCATTTTCTAGAAAAATGATACTGTTCTACAAAAAGTCACTGTTTTTTCTCTTCGAAATGTCATAGTACAGATCACGAAGATTTTTTCGCGTTGAACACGATGGTGTTGATAAAATTTACGCAGTACATCAGGATTTTAAATAAATTGAGGTGAAATGGTGAATTTTTTGCCATTTTCGACATTTTTTACAGTGAATTAAATGTTGTTTCTAAATGAAGTCTATGACATCTAAAAGTACAATTTAAGAACTTTCAAATAAATATTAGTTTATGATTGTACGATTTGCTTTTATCAAATTATATATAACTATACGATATATAATTATACAATTCTTTATAATTATATAGTTGAACAAAAAAATCACTTTTTTTTCTCTCCGAAATGCCATAGTATATTTTTTTGCGCTAAACACGAAGTCGTCATCAGAATGAGTGTAGCACATCAAGTTTTTTGGTAAATTGATATTTTTGACTCATTTTACTCCAAATTACTACACAGAGAGAAAAATTTATTTGGATTCAAAATTCCTATTTACGTTTATTTCATTAAAACAATTAATTTAATTTCGAATAAAAACTATTTTGTTTAATCCCCAAAATTTAGATTAAATGTGATCAATTAAATTTCTCAATTTAAAAACTCGATTTGATTGAAATATTCTAATGATTATAATATTTATTAAATTTAAAGAAATCTTTCTCTCTGTGTACGCAAATTCTGACAGTATCGTGTGATTCAGTGAAGAAAACATTTTCGGAATTAGATTATGATACTTTATGAGAATTCATTGAACAATATCATTTATCGCATCTATTTTACGTGCTGTGTTCTAAATTTGTATTAAATTTATATATATATATATACAATTCTGTTATCGTATATAATATGAAAATAAAGTTTATGCGCGTCGAAGGGAATACGTTCAACCACCGATACGATTACCTCATGTAAAATATACTCGATATCCAGTACTATTGCGAGTTCGACATTTTCACTAGATACAGGCGAATGTTGTCGTATCTCTCGTAGACAGGGAGGATACATGGGACAGGTGTGCGTGTCGTTACGGGTGAGAAGGATGCCGAAAGCGCCGAATGAAATGTGAATCCGATGGTGCAGAATAGAACACCGGGGGTGCCAGGTGTGTTCGGAGAGGTTTATTTTCGATTGCAGTTTCACCGAGTGCCGGTGCACCGGGGGCGGGTTACGCGGTGTCGTGTATTTTTAGTGATCGCATGGCATGCGGCACACCACCGCGACGTTTCGACACAACTCGAAATAAGATGTTTATCGAACCGCTCGAACGGATCGCCTCGCGTTAAGGGACTTTTGGAAAAAGTGGACCAGCGTTGGTTAAGCGTTACACGAAGAGCAATCGTTTTCGTTCCCATGTAGAACAAAACGCGCTGAAAATGAATGGGTGTTCGCGTAAATGTAGTAAACCGTATCATTGTACTTCCCTTACTTTGGTAGTGTAAAACGATACGCAAACGTGCGAAAATTATTACACTCTAAAACAGACTAGTTTATTTTTTTTAAATAGAATAATCTTCGTCTCATTTCCGACCTAAAAATATCACGGATTTGCGAATAGTTGAAATTCGATCGATTATTTTCAGAGACACTATTATATACTGTACACGAGTGTTGGCAATTATTTCGAGAAGCGGTTACGTTTCTCTCACGCGTGCTTTCAAAGACCACTTCTTTTATTAGAAACTCGACAGATCATTGACCTTACCGAACTTAAAAATCGTACGCGTTTTCTTATCGATTAACAAGATTGCGTAACGTAAGATGTATCGCGGCGTCTCAGAGTCTAATCCAGTTTCAATTGTCGGCGCATCGCATGCTATACAACCTTTTTTTTAACGTATATTCTACGAGGATACGAAGTGGCAAGTCTTGATTAGGCTTATCTTGCCGGAGATTAGATACTTTCCAGGCGCGCATGCCGTTACGCATTTATTGAAATGAGGTGATGGGATCGCGATTTTCTGGTAAACATCGAATGCAGAGCGAGGCGCGCCTTTATTTATTCGTAAATCGATCGATCTGCTAAGCCGCAGCCCTGAGAATACCGTATGATTGAAAAAACTCACGGATGTGTTCATGCATGAGCGCAGGTAACATCTTAAAAAAGTTTTGTCGAAATTTGAAGTTTTTCTCTTTTTGCGATTACTTTTTCTATGCAAAACAATTTTCATGAAATTTGTACTTTCCAATGTTAACTTATTTTCTAAACTTATATTTCTTATACATAAAAAAATATATTCTCAATCAAATAAATAAATTTTGTAATAAAATTAATGTTTTACAATTTTGCAAATAGTATTAGAAAATCTTACTTCGTCGAATTCACGGTATCAAAATACGGAATTAGGTCAATGAGGCTGAAACTCAGTACATTGCAAAGCATCTCGGTGAGCTACGAAGCTCACTGCGAAACTTCAAGCTGCTTATTGACTTGTTCTTTTGCTTCGTCGTGAGTTCAAGAGTACACGAGTGGCAACAGATGGCGAGGACTCAAGAAAAGTTCATCTTAAGGAACTTAGTCGAGAGTAATCCATGTGTTGATTCCGTCTCCGAGACAGAAGCGGTTTACTATTTACCCTCGTACATTAAAGTGCAATTCGTGGACAAGCTTCTCCAAAACTTATAGCGAATTCGATTGGACGCACTCAATGCACACTGATACATATTAAAGCGTTGTATACAAATTGACGTAAAGATATGTGTTTAATATAAATATAAAAACGAGTTAAACTACGAAGTCCTCCAATATATTTTATGTGCTGTTAAGTAAAATATTTATAACTCGAAATATTTGCATTTTATTTTTACATTCAAATTAAATCAGTATTAACGACGGCTTTAATATATGTCAGTGCGCATATAGCCAACAGAATTCGTTATCAATCTCGAAAAACATGACACAATACTTTTCAGAAATGAATAAAATAGAAAGATTAAAGATTGTAGCGTAAATTTGGAAATTTGATGTGCCACTGATCTAAAAATAGACGATCTGCGTATAAATCATTTTTGTAAGTAATTTTATATCAATTCAATGTTCACTTACATTTCAACAAAAAACGAATTACGATCGTCAATGAAGATACTCGACGATAAGGATTCTTCACGAGCACCTCTCTAACTTTACCGATCACGCATGTCGCGCATGACAGATCTATGTGAAAAGTGTGTGAAGAAATACGGCACGTGTGTGTAACGAGTTTGTTACAATCGTTGGACAACGAACTGTGAAATACTCGTACATAGTTCCTTTATATTTATGAGATTGTTTGGTTGTTATACAACTGCTATCTTGTAATTTTATAAGAGAATTAAATAAAGTATTATAATAGTGACATATATTATCTTTTCCTTTCAAACTCGTGAATGCGCAACTATTAACGTACCTCGAGACTTAAATAGCTCATACAAATTTAATCATAACGTACGATTGAAAGGATATCCGATGATTCTGTAAGACTTGTATAATATTCTTAAATTTTTGTTTACTTATACTTTATATTTTTAAATCTTTAATTAAAAAATTCTCACATTCTCAAATCATAAAATATCTGATTTTATATATGCTCTACAGTATCGAGATAACATTTTTACGAACTCAACAGATTGACTACAATAACTAACATGAGTTAAGTAGTTTTGATTATAAAGTCATTCTAGAAAAGACATCCTCCACATTATTTTGTTATTTATTTGCATGTCGCCCTATGTTTGCGTGAAACGCTTCGCGAAGCGGAATCCGAGCCGCGTGTAAAATACCATGAAGCACGAGGCCGTCACATGATAAAGTAAATTGAATCGGGTGTCTACGCACGTGCGTACAGCATGCAGCAATGCTGAATGTGAGTGGCGAGCAGCGAATACTTCCGAATATACCTGACCGTTCACACCTTGCCTGAGTGTTCGAGAGTGCCATTTTCAAGTATCTATATCAAGAACGAACTGCGGCAAAAATATAATAACAAGAGAGAAAGCGGATATCGCTTCCAGAAGAGAAAAGGAGGCCAAATGAAAGATATGCAGGAATGGAAGATACGTTTTGCTATTCACTTTTGGAGACACAAACATCTGATAGAGTATAAAAAGTTCGTAAAGAAAGAAAATGCAAATGCTAACGTTGCAAAATCAGTCGTGAAAAATTAACAACCGTAATATTTCTGCCTTAGAGAACGGCGTAATATTCTCACATAGTGGACAGACCGGGTGTGCTATGCTTATTTCTCCTGTTTGCTTTGGCACGAACGTCTAGCATCATCAAGTGGTTGCTCTACATTGTGAAGCGTGTTAAACCACGACGGGGATTTATAGATAGCAAAAATAATAAATGTCTGCATTCGGGACGTAATACGAGACGTAAAAATCATTCGCACATCCAACGTTACATAATCCTTTGACGAGAAGTGCATTAATGTAACGAATACAGTTGTCTATTTTCGTCTCGGTTGAAGAATATAAGGAGATAGACGGAACTTTCTATTTTTATTTTCTTCAGTTTTCGAAACGTTTTTCTTATAAAATTTTTCTAAAACGAAGATCGAATGTGAGTGGCTATTGACAGAAATATGTCTGTCGTTGAGTCGTCTAGCACAAGATTCTTAGCAACATTCTGCATTCTCAAGAGGTCATTTGCCCTTTATAATTATAACAGGTTACACGTTCTCTATTTTTAAATGGCCAAGATACATTGTACCAGTTAATTTCCTGTCTATATATCTCACGGCCGGTTCGAATAGCCCTACTGCAAAAAACGATATGTATGGAAAGCTGGTTCTTAATTAATGACACACCTAATATGCAAGGAACGTAGACTACGGCACAATCATTATTGTCGAACCTCTACCTAGCGCGAATCGGATCTCGCGATCATTCAGACAATTTTCTTCTCGCGAGTGAAAGCAACGCCGCTGGTAGCACCGAAGCCATCGTGATACTTTGCAGACAAGCACACTGCCTAGTATCCGCTTTCTTATAGGATCATATTAATTGCAAACTTGCACCCGCTAATCACTAGGAGTTTCCTCTTTCGCTCTCCTACTCGGCGATCCCGAGAACTGCATTTAATTGCGATGACCAACGGGCGAGAGCGACGGAGATGGAGCGGAAAGGAGCATCTTGTTGTTTTTCTCGCGTACGAAATGCACGATTCCATTGTGAGCGTGGCGATTTATTCGTGCCGGTGAAAGCTAGTGTTACAGAGATAAGCGTCGCTACTAACGCGATGTTTGTCGCTTTCTATAATTGCTAATTATAGAATAATAGTTACAATGATCGACAGTCGCGTGTACTGCGGATTGATTAAGTATCGTTTTTAAATATTGATATCAGAAATTACTCATTTACTGCTAAAAACTAAAATTAGTTCTAGGCACCCGATAATTAATTTGATACTTTATATATTTATTATTTGCAATTTTAAATTAATTCTCTTCATTTTTATTAACAGGTCCACATCTTTATTAACAAACGAATTCAGTCAATTAATGTTAAAAATTACGAATTACTTGTACTGCTAATAAATCACGATGATTAGTTAACACTACTGTAGTGAGCGGGGCAAGGAATTCTCACGAGAAAGTACGTTTCCATGAATGCGCGGTGTTCAGCAATTATAATTTACAGTTGGCCCGACGAATCTAACGATTCTAGAAAAGCGTTTCGCAATACGCCCCGTATAAACAAGCCAAAGATATCGCGCGATGTTAGCTCACACACAAAAGTAAAGATAGAATCTCCACTAGTGGCGTGAGTTTGCAAGTATCGTTGTAACGAACGGGCACGCCTTTATTTTTGGATCACCAGATACATCCTGATTAATGACGGCCCGGTAGTGAGTTTAGATTGGATCTCTCTCTCTCTCTCTCTCTCTCTCTCTCTCTCTCTCTCTAACTCTCTCTCTCTCTCTCTCTCTCTCTCTCTCTCTCTCTCTCTCATCAATCAAGAAATTGAAGTAAAGATGATTAAGCAAGATATCAATTTCCGGTTTGTTGTTTACCCAACTCGGTAGATTAGGTGCTTGTTTGTGTTCTATATAATTTTGTATTATCACTGGTATTATCATTCATTAGCGATATTTTTAGATAGTTTCGAAATATCAAATTTACTTTAAGAATGTATGTCACGAATTACCTACCTAAAAATATAATGTATGTTCTATCCACTGTAAAAACTGGATTTGTGTACAAATGCTTCACTCAAAAGTGCTTGTTAAAATTTTGTTTTGAATTTTTAACGTACTCAAGTGTTAATTTAACATAATGTGATTATGTTAGTTAATATTTTGTGTTAAATCAATATATTTAACATTTCTTAATAACAAAATAATACAATTGATGAATAAGTAAACAAATAATATGAGTATAATATGTTTAAAACATAAATTCTAAGATAAACGAATAAAATACGTGTTAATTTAACATTTTATAAATGTTAATTTACTGACAAAATATACTTCCATACACAAATTGTGACAGTTGCATTGTTCGTATTAATTTTTTTATATGCCATGTTTGTTACTTTCTGACATATTCATCTTGTGTTAGATTAACACAAAAAATTGAGTGGAGCGCTATTTGAGGCACGTGAAATGTGATAAATTTAAAATAAATTTTCCAACTGTGTATACCTCTCTACAAAATTTTCATCAAATAATATCATAAATATATTCTTGGTTTTATGCAATATTATAATGTTCTTATCCAAATTCGATTACTTTCATTTATCTAAATACATTTTTTATTTATTTTTCCTATTTATCTTAACAAAATAAGATATAGATAATAAAATCGAATAAAACTCGTGTCTATGTGCACATGTATCAACGTGATAAATATATCTATTTCTTGCTCTATTGCATAGTAATCTTGATCTACCTTGTCCTTGCACAGTTTCTTCGAGCAGTGCTCAGTATATCAGCGGTAATTGCGAGAACAAACGCGTAGTCGCGTTAAATTATTGTCTCCTTAATCAAGGCGGCAAGCTTCGGCGCGAGTGTATTTGACTGCTTTACTTTACCGTGCTAATCACGCTAATTACGAACTCGAATATCTTCGCTTGCTCGTCCTCGTTAAATTGCCGACGCCGAAGCCGCGAGATAAGGAAGGAAGTTGGCGAACCGACAATTCATACGGACAGACAGCTTACCGAATCTCTATCGAAAGATGAAGGTTTACTTGTGACAGATCGCAAAATCATGTAATAAAAGATATTGAGATTTCTCTAAGAATATTTTTTGTAAATATTATATATAGAAAATTTATCATATCACTCATTTGCTACAACACAATTATTGGACAAAGTTTTCCAAAAAATAAGTTTAATACTATGTCATTAAAATTTTGTAATATAATAATTCACAAATTTAATTTTATAATAACTAATTATAAAGGAATAAAAGTATGTTTATATATGGTTTTTTCTTTATATTTTTACTTTTTTTGCAAACAACTAAAAAATAACAAGTTTTTAGTTGTAACAAATGAATGATAAACAACGCAAAAGGAAAACTGAGACAACTCAATTAATTTCTATAACACGGCGTAAAATTTTGTAAATGCATTGACTCAATTCTTCCATTCAATGATCATCATTACAACAACAATTTTTTGTACAATTGGCATCTTTTGTTTCGATGGACAATAGAACAGACAACGCGATGACTGAGTCAAATGCATTTACATGATTATGCAGACAAAAAAAATTATACTCGTCTGTCCGTCTTAACCGTATAAGGTGAACAATTCTTCATTGTATCGATGCACTGGCATATAATGAGACCCAGTCCACGCGATGGGAATGCAATATTATCGCAATATTTAGTCCGACGAGAGAAACTTTCAACGCTGCGCCACAATAAAATCACAGATCACGACTGGCGAAATTAATATTCGTAAATATCTCGTTCACCTTGAAGAGCAATTTATTCGGACAGAAAATAAATAAAATTAAAAATTTTATTTATAAAGTAATATGAAAAATTTCAGTTGTTATAAAATTTCAAAGTTAATTTTTCCAGAGACATTATTTAAGCACTCATCTATAACTTAGCTTTCACAATAAACAAAAACTTTAAAAAAATTAACAATTTTAAATTCAAATAAAAAACTGCTTTTGTATTAAAAAACAATGTTCTATCTACTCACAATCGCTCTTTAACGTAATTCAAGAATCGATGATTTATCATTGAAAAAAATATCTCGCACAAACAGATAACAGACAAAACTGATCATAACAAATAACAAAATCTTAAATATCTCTTAATTACTTAATACCAGTCGCAAAATCACCAGTAAATGATAATCGGACGAGGTTTAATTGGGTGTGAGTCGATAATATGTATCGATAGAAATGTTGCTTTTTCTAAAAGCAGAGAAGTGTAATATATTCTTGCTACAATAATTTATAACAAATGCTTTTAAAATAAAATATCTTCCATATTATAATGAATATGCACTTTTCACGAATCGAGTTTTATTATGCTCCAGGAATAAATCTATATCACTTATCGACTACAAGGACTTTCTATCTCGACTAGTCGCTTTCATGGCATGATAATCTCCTCGTGTAACATTAATTAAAGCTAGAGACCGGTCGGAACCTCGTATCGAATATACTTATTATACTCTACCCGATAGATAAAGCGCACTAATCTGATGCGTATCATTTAGTAATCTCACGCTGCAACCTGATTCAAACTTGAATTACGTTACTCATTTCAAATGAAGTTCATTGCAAAACCTTGCATACTCGCGTATATACTAGATGCATATTATTTTAATATATTTCTCCGACAATTTATGAATACGAAAATATTTTTCTACACACGGAAAGAATTTTTTCTTAGAGTTTACCCTGAAAATATGGTAGTTATGGGACAACGTTGTGTATTTCGAAGAATTTTAATCTCTCTCATTCATTAATAAAACTACAATAAAGTATAAAATAAGTTTGATTACTTTTATTGAAGTGCATGGTAAAAATCTTTAAAATATTGTATTGTACCATAACTACTACATTTTCAAGGTAAATTTTAAAAGAAAATTCCTTCCGTGTACCATTATTTAACAATTATATTTGATTCTCTCGTGAAGAAAAGAATTACATGAGAGGAACGAGCGCAGCACAAACATATTAAATCTTATAAAATGCAAAACAAAATAAAAGTGCAGCTTAAATTTCGCGATGAACAAAATAAGGAAAGTACACGATACGCTACTGCGACTTGTGCAGATATTATGCAACGGGCGAGAGGTTCCCTCACCCTCTCCTTCTCTTCTACCTTCACCTTCTTGGCGAAGCAACAAGTTGTCTCGCAGCGCACAACCAGCGACGTTCTTTCCGCGAAAAACTCCGATATTTCCGACAACTCCGCTGTACATTTATCTTATCGTGAGTGATTGCAAGACGGCGTCGCCGTTGCAAAATTCGCTACACGTGTCTTTACTTAAGGTGCGCGAGTACATGCAGATTCACTTTAATGCATACATGGTGCAGATGCATTTCGCGATACGATACTCGCGCACGCGAACCGCAATTTGCAACCCCATAATTTGTTTCCCGTTTGTTCCTCGACTATTTTACTAAATTCTACTTTTAGAAACTACTTGTTCTTGACGAAAAAAGTTTGCCGGATTCAGTCAATAATTTGTAAATAATGCGACAAAGTTTCTATGTGCATTCCTTCATGAATACAATTTTGTAATTGTTAAAACTTAATAAATTTTTCATTAATAATCTTTAAGGCTTTATGTAACGATTTAACTCTAATCAGTATTCAGTGAATCAGAACATTTTCTTCAATCACGTTGTGAAAAATTGTTTATAATAAATATCTTCCACAATCTTACATAATTGTAAGATACATAATCTTATTTTTTGGATTTTAACAATTAAAATAAAAAAAAATCGTTTAATATTATGCTATGTTGACTTTAAGCAAAGATACATTAACTTGAAGTACACTATTAGACCCGCGAATATTAGTTAAGTAAATTTCAAAACAATTTAGAGGAACAAAAAATTTGGAAAAATAATGTTATTGACAAATCTCATTTAATCTTTTGGATAAAGATTTAAAATATCTTATGTTGATGTAAAAGTTTAAAAATATTTGAGCAATCATAGCATATAACTTAAAAGATTAATTAGATATCTATTTAATTTTAAGTATATATTATAACATTCACTACTTTATTTCGCAACTTGTATATTTTGAACTGTTATGCAAAAGTATACAGCTGTATTATCATTTTACATAACAGTTATTGAAATTATACTTTGTACTATTACCACAATCAAGTTTACATTACTGTGACTTTTATAAAACTGTCCTCCCCGATTTTTCAACATCCCAACGATAGCTCAAATTTTACTCTTACTGATCGATAGATATAAAATGTCGATGTGTATTTATCATATAATATTTTAATAACGTATTCTAGAGATTAATTAGACTCCAAGTTATAATAAAAAAATATTGAGATTGTAATAGTTTTTAACTCAGCTATCAAAATTGCCCAATCGCTATGTCTTAAAGGTCAGCGTTCAAATTCATGCTATTGAATGTTTCTATTTAGCGTTAATAAATAGATATTTAATCCATAAAAAATCATTAAACAATCATTTATATTTAATATCATATAATTAAACGCATACATTTGTATATTTTTTTAGATACTATACTTGGCATTTTATTTCGCTTCAAGTTCGGTTTCAAATGGTCAAATTATTACATTACATTATATAGATGAATAAAAAAATTTTTTTTTCGCGCGCCACTGCCTGTCAGTTCGGCCGTTGCCGACTGAATGACAAGATGAACATGCGCGTCCACACATGCAGGTACATACATTATATTAAAAAATAAGCGCCGAACGCTCTATGTCAACAATCGATCATTGCGACGAAATAATTACCGCGTTGTAAAGTGAATATACACAGAATATTTTATCCCAACAGTTTTAACATAATTTTGATGAACGTGTTATGATCGCACGTTAAATCCGACGTTTACATTACGTTTACGAAAAATTTAATTTATCTTAAACATGATTGAAAATTTATTTCTATAATTTAATATTATAAAGATAAAATAATATATACGATACATGTGGGCTAACTTGCATGGATTCGCTAATAAGTCAAAAATTCTGATCTTGACACTTCAGTGTTAAATTTTTGTCTCTAATTAATCTTCATAATATTCTTGAAGTATTATAAGATAATCGTGGGATTGTTTGCGAGAATGATTAATCGTAGATAAAGAGCTTGTAAAAAGAGATCATTACGTAACTATATAACGAGTTATTTGTGATGTAATCGAAAAAAGAGAAATATAAATAATAGTAACAAACAACAGATATTTTTATTCCTATCTTCTCTTTACTTGACATATTTATATGTATATGTAAAATATGAATATAAAATCTCATTATTTTGTGTAATAGTTTGTAGTAATGCCTTTCCATAAAAGAGCAAAAAATTTGGATATTTACCTAAATTTCAAAATAACTATATGCACAAAAATTAGAACATGCATGTAATAAGATTCTCTCATAAGATTCTTGTATAAAATTCTCTTTTTGTTTTAGCAATTTCTGCCTCTATTCCGCCCAGCGGCTCGTTTTACAGAATTACGCGGCGCGCACTAGCAGACGGGAGCAAACAAACAGATAAACGAATCGTCGACTCGTTGACCTAGTTACCGCTCCTCTCGATAGATACTCATAGTTAGCCATAGTGGGAGTGACAATGAAGTCTCGCGTGACACCATTCACCATGTGATGAAAATATCGTTAGATAAATATTCATAATGTACAAGTGTTTGTAGCCGATCGTATTTGTAGCATATTAAATAAACATTGTTAAACATTATTTATGCTGAGAATGGTTCAAGTCAAATTTAAAATTGTATAGAATTAGTGGTTTTATGATAAATTGCAAAAATATACATATTAATGTGCATACTTGTACAGTATGAGAGGAAAGAGAGAAAGAGATTTGTTTTTAGAATAGATATGTATGGCTTTCTTACTCCAAAAGTGAACTAAAAAATCAAGTTTCCCCTAAAAAAGAGAAAATATTTTTCAACTTGAGAAAAAATTATTAACTAATCAAATAATATGATAAAAAGAATATATTTTTGATATAATCAAATATTTTTGTCATTTCTGTTTCATAACCCTTAAAAAACCACACTTTTTGAATTGTAACGACAATTTTTTTATAATTTACCCTTTTTGAGTGGTGATGATATGACGATTTTTTTTACGTTAAGTCAGTTCATTTTTAATAATTGATAGAGTAATGTTTACCTAATTCATTCATCATAATTCAAAAATTACGTTTTTTAAAGTTGTTTTTACGTGTTTTTAAGTATGAGAACAATACGTAAAATGTTATATCTGTATATTGAACATCATTATAATATTCATTTAAATAGATACACAGTCTAAATCTTTGCTGATAAGCCTTTCATATATTCATTTTCAATACTTATACATTTAGTTACTAAAGTCATTTAATTTTAGTTTAATATAATAACTGTTATTTTGTTCTCAATGACTGACGTTATGAACAAAGCACTAACCTTATACAGTGTAAAACGATAGCAAGTTGCATAAAACCATCGCGCATTATTTACCGAATTTATGTTCAGGAAGAGGAATTGTGTATTATAAAACTCTCCGCGTGTAACGATACGGGTATTTCGTTTCGCGAAGCGTAACGCTGCAATTAAATAACGCCGTATTATTGAGTTTATGTAACCGGGCCGGAACAGACCAATTAAATCTATTTGTAATATGCAAGTGATACCGCGCGCTGGTTATCGTGCCGGACCCATCGCGTAAAAGAGTCATACCAAACCTAATGGTTTGCGCGAAATAAAGCGAGGAAATATCACATAGCGGTATTCAGCGTTGATAAAACAACGATCAAGGTGAAACGGGTTCTTATATCTGATGAAATGTAAGTATATAAGAGAAATTTCGCCCGTTTTCCTAAATGAACGATAAATTACTACGATACGCGGTTGTAATCGAGAAAACATTATTTATGATTTCAAATTTTCGCTGAAGAGAAATTGATTTCAATTTTGTCGAGGAACCGCGGTGACCACTTTGTACACGGAAGAAGAACATTTATCATTTAAAAAAAAAATAATAAAGATGCAACGAGGTTTGTAGCACTAAATCGTAAGTAGATAATCAACAACAACGTGTATGCGATCGTAAACCTACTGTAATAAACCCACTGTAATAAACCGACGGCAGCTACAGCGCGTATTAAAAGTTGGTGGAGTGTTATGAATCTCCCGTGTGAGTATTCGATGCACGTAGTAAGAGAGGTACCGCGAGAACGTCAAGTATTTAATATAACACTGCGCAACAACACCTCGGCCGACCTCAAAACGCTCGCGGCCAGCAATAAAATGGCTTTTCTTGACTTTCTCATGGCATGAGCCTGACCTATGAAAACATCGGGCGGACATAAATTCCGAGATCTCAATCGCGAACAATAAATATGTACATACATACGCACCAGAGGCATAATTGATATTATCAAAAAGTATTTTTTTTTTAATTACTTTCGAAAATATATTTTTCGAATCTTATCTATGATTAAAGCTGTAGTTTGTGTTTTAAAATAAAGTGATTCGATAATCTCACAAGCCAGCTTCCATCAACGTAGATAAACGTAATCTCGGTTCAACTTTATCTTCATCCTCATTAGCAATGTGTTTCAAGTATGATTTCTTTAACTTTATGCACTTTAATATCTAATAGAATTCGCAAATCTTTCGCGAGGAGAAATTCTTTGTATAAATTTCCGCAGTTCACAAGAAGACAAAACGCGCGTATACCATCTTCTCGAAAGCAGCGAATCTATTAATAAGAATCAATCGCGTCCGTGTCTCCTTGAGACTTGCGCATGTATGCACGCTTCCTACGTACGTTCAGCATACGAAAGATAAGCCGCGATTGTCGTCGCTTCACACGTGTTCCTACCACGCACGCACGCAAGCACGCAAGCACGCACTCGCACGCATTCAGTATTTATATGCGATGGTACTTCTGATGCGTGACATCATCTCACACGACGAATCGTAGTGGCACGATCGAGCAGCAACTCTACGCTTGCAATTACTACACAACATCCCAAGGTCCGTCATAAAAAACCGTCCACAGAAAAATCCATAATTCTCGCATGTGCCTAAACGAATCCCACAACATGACTACTACGCATATATAACAGAAATTTCTCCTCCCTACATACATATACATATATATAGTGAGTGCAAAAAGTATTCGTACAGAGAAAATATTTTTTTAAAAAAACTTTATTTTTAAAAAAATAAATATTCTCCAACGAGAAATGCGTCATCGAATTAATATCGAATCAATATCGATACGATGATTTCAACACCAATTTGACATTGATTCGACATTTAATTGACGATCATTTCTTGCTGTGTAATTAACAATTTATTTATAAAGAATAAAATAGACTATATGTTTCTTAAAATTATATATACCAAAAAGATGTGTATTAATTATAGAAAATATATCATCTGAAAAATAAGTGAAAATTAAAAATTGTATGGATGCTCAACAAGTACTCGTACAGTCGAGAAATTTAGCTTCTAAAATCAAGAATATATGCGAAGCTCGTTTGTTAATGTAAGAACATAATGTATTCATTGTATAAAATTGCTAATTAATGTTTATTTTCTACAAATAAAACTTTTTTTATAAAAAATTTCCTTGTACAAATACTTTTTGCTCTCAATGTATATATATTGAGTTTTTTTTTTAGGAAAAGTCTTTTTTAACAAATTATCTCGGTTTTTTATTGAAAAATCACAGAAGTTCTACACCGATGGAATAATAATGGCTCTACCCAAAAAATGACAAAAAATTATCGACAAAAACATATTTATTTAATAAAAGGTTTGTAAACAATATAGAAAGTATATGTTTCAATTGTGCCATATATAAAAGGATTTTTTCCCTAATAATATATAACAAGTCTAGGTAGAGAATACAAGTCTAAGTAGTTGATAAATAAACGATTTGAATAATTTAGTTTTCATAAATAGTCACAAAAGCGTAATACAATACAGCAGAAGAGACTCGAGATTAATTCGAGGAAATAATTCTATTTGTTTCCTCTTTTGTGAAACACAACGCGCTGTAAGTTTCGAATCATGTTTTGCAGCTTCCTTCCGCGAAAAGAGGGGAGACAATGCAATAAGTCATCGAAAGAGCCACGCGTTCGTTCCGGCCAAGAGATCTTTGATCCATTATTATTGCAAAGACGACTAATGAGCGCCACGCAATCATGGAGGGAAGTGAAACGAGATTTGATAAGTATAACCCGTTATAGCCGGTTTTACGATAATATTACACAGCTCTGCGGAGAACGGAGTCGATAAACAATACGAATCAGCGCAATGAGCGGGACGTGCGATAGTGCACCATAGTGCGTAAAAATGGCCGGCGCGTAAGTGCGTTCATGCACCGATTTCGTTGTCGACCGTCCACCGAAGGCGAGACGATAAACTGGACATATCCAGCTTCATAGTTTTCGAACTAAATAGATAATATATCCTTCTGATATAAATAACGTAACCGACATATAAAAGCAGTTTGTAAGACATGCAGTAATATAACTGTAAAATTCTTTCGCTCTATATCGCAAGTTCGTTCATCTCTTTCTGTTTTTAATATAAAATACTATAACGAATTTTATACATTAAACCGAATTTATGTACGTCTATATCTCTTCCAAGAAAAAAATACGATTTCTAAAATAAAAGCTATAATAAAGTATGTAGAAAATGCCTGAGAAAATTAAATTTTTATTACATTCTCTTGATATCTTTCGTCTCATGTACTCTCTGAACGTAAATCGGTGACTTCAATGCTACTTTATAATTAATGTAAGCAAATATTTACGGTTTTTCATCAGTAATAATATACTGATTTATTTTTAAAACGAATTAACTTTAGTACAAGGATAAAAAGATTTAAAGAAAAAACTCGCAAATGCAAAAATAAACTATTTCCTTATCTAAAAGTGACACAAAATATTAAGTTTTCTAGAAAAGAGAAAAAAACCAGGTTTCAACTTGACAGAGAATTATTGACTAATCAAATATTATCAGTAAAAAAATATAGGTATTCTTAACATATAAATTCTAAACATTAAATGCTTCTTTTGTCATTTTCGTTTTACAACTCTTCAAAAATCCTTTTTGAATTATGACGATTTTAATGATTTTTCATGAAATTATATTAAATTAGTTCACTCTTGATGATTGATAATTTACTTTGATTGATACTTAACTTATTCATAGTAATAAATCGGGAATCACATATTTTCAGTTACGTTACTTTTAAAGTAAGGGAGCAATATGATTTTAGTTAAATTATTACTTGATGTTATCAACATTTTCCCACAATGCTTAATGATGAAATAAAATAATAAAATATTTCAACTATATCCATAGTTTTTAAATATAAATTTCATATTGATACGGATTTCATATGCAGGTAACAAATTTTTACTTAAAAAAATCCATTCAACAAATCGTATCTAATTAAATAATCTCGGCCAAATTAGAAATAGTTTCGCAAAGAATTCTCACAAATGATATAGATAATTTTCAAATATTTTCATTTACTGATATGATGTAAAATTAACCCATTAAAATAGGAAGAGTAAAATAATTCTGCACGACGCTTACATCAAAAGCATAAACACAAAGTACATCGAAGAGCGCGTAGCGTAAACAGACTTCGAAGATTGCAAAGATTACATGAAGGAAACTTCTCGCTGGTAGGTGTACACGTGCAAGTGTGCACGGTATCACGTGCAACCGCTATTATTGCTCGATAAACAATCGCGCGTATTTTCAAGAAAATAATCGCGGGCGCGTAGTATCGTGCTAACAATATATGAGCACGACAAACAAAGAGGAATTATATTAGAGGCGCAATAGCACGCGCCTTTGATTCACATTTGGACACGGGCCTAGGTATTTCCGCCGGCGCGTTTATTGCGTTTCCGTCGTGCTAAATTTTAAATATAAAATTCTCTCCGAATTGTGTTACATAAAAAGAAGTTATTAGTAATAGTTATTGAATACAATATCTTATCCCTATTACAATTATAACATATACAGTAATAACATGATATTGTAAACAGTTTTTTTTACACGGAGAAAATTTTATATTTAAAATTACTATAATGTGGTAGTAGCTGCGGTCTTCATGTAAATTATAAG